>NC_056613.1:13748384-14055884 GCF_018340385.1 Cyprinus carpio | reverse complement strand
TTGTCACCATTTTTCAACAAATAATGACTTTGATCTGTTTCTCTGACAAAGCTTTTGTATGACTTCAGAAGACTGAATAATGACTGGAATAATGACTATTCATCTTTGGGCAGAATTTTCTGAAAATTCATATTCATATTCAATAGGTTCAAAGAGGCCTATGATAAGATTCAATCTGGTACACAATGCATAGTTCAATCATTTAGATGGCAGCAGAATCTTAACAGATAACATTCAGCCTGTGATGGACGGGCAGGAAGTAAAGGTTCTCCACACAGTGATGGTCAAGTGAGCACTTCCTGTGAGTGAAGGAAGATGATGACAGCAGAGTCCATTCTATCTGCCGTTAAACCGAGAACACACACACTCATCTGGGGAATGAGTTGTGAGTCTTCAGCCATCTCTTTCTATGAAAGCTGTGTTTCAATCACTGGAAACCGCTCTACCTCAGAGAGAGAGCAGCTCATTAATCCTCAGGCTGACTTCGCATTGGAGATGGTGTTATTCCATGAAGGTGATCAATCACCTGCCCAAGCTGAGGCCACATCTCTCTCGCTCTCTCTGGGCTCCTAAACTGCTTCTGAAAGCCTCTGATGGATGCTTGGTGAGGGGCTGCAGCTCTCCGCTCGGGCAGGTGAAACCCGCATTAACATTTCCACTGCTCTCTCTTGCCTCCTACTCTCACAGGACACACTCCCCTGACAATATCATTCCATTTCTGATAATGTATGTGTGTGTGTGTGTGTGTGTGTGTGTGGCTGGTGACTCACCAGGTTTAGAAGAAAAAACAGAGGCTGCTCTGATAAGGTCAGACTTCACACAACCGCTGCAGGCAACTAAATTACCTCTCTTTATTCATGGAGCATTCACCTCCACACTCCACACACATACTCACCAATCCACCCACTAATACACATACACACACAACCTAAAGGGAAAGTCCCTTAGAAAAGTCACCCGAACACCAAAAAATCAGAGTACGTTATTGCTCATCTTTTTATCTATTTATCTGAAATAAGTGGTACAAATCACTGTAGATGAGAATGGGGAAATATGAGCATAAGCTGTTTGAAATGGTATAAATGTCCATAAAACCATAGAGGCGTTTCCCTCATTTTGCAACTTTATCTCCTACATAATGTTCCAAATTATATGAGACAGATGGACATTATATAACGTTTACACTGGAAGTGTGAGAATTTAAATGAGAACAACAGCCTTCTGTGATGGTGATAAAACTCTGAAATAACACCAATGTCTGGTTTATTCAAAGAGGACATCTGACTTCACCTTTCTTCAGTGACATGCTAAACCTACACTTTTTTAAAGAAATTAGTACTTTATTAGTATTATTCAGCAATAATGTATGTTACAAAAATCTTTTCAAATAAATGTTTTGGTTAAATTAAGCAGCTATATTCAACATTGTTAATAATAACCATATCAGCTTGATTTCTGAAGGATCATGAGACACTGAGTAATGACTTCTGAAAATTCAGCTTTCCAGTCACAGAAATAAATTACACTTGGTATTAGTATTTCACAATATTATTATTTTTTACAATATTTTGGATCAGATAAATGCTGTGTTGGTGAACTGAGACTTCTTTCAAAAACATGAAATCATACCCAGCCCAAATTTTTAAAGGCTAGTGTAGTTTTAACATAAAATGTAAGCTAATATATTTACATGTGCTGATTGTTAAACAAATACAGTAATTTAGATGTGTTCTAATTGCCTTTAGCCTAATAATTATCAAATTTGTGTAAGTAAAATCTGAAATGTTGATATTCTTCTCTCCTAGTCTTTCCTTTTTTGGGGAGAATAGGAAATATGCAAATGAGAGAAATGGGGGGGGGGGGGTTGCCATCAGGAGCCTAAAGTCGTGTTTAGAGCCTGATTTAACACTCCTCCCCACCGGTAGCCTGCTGAATGCTATAGTGAGTATGTTGCCCCTGTGAGGAGACAGAGCTCAACTGAGTCACTCCTGATTCTGATGAAAAATGACAGCACACGGGCAAAGATGCCAGCGCTCACTGTGTAGAACAAAAGAGAACGAGGGATGAAACAAACATCATGTGTTCTATTATGAATAAGAGTCAAAGATAAAAAGCTTGAAAATGGCCACACAATGCTGATTTCTTCAGACTCTAACTAACTCTTGTAAAAAACCTAAATAAATTCATTTTGATGGCAGCATATTGTACAACAAAGCAACCAGCTTTCAGTCTTAATATAGCTAGCTGATCATACAGTACATAAAGATCACAAATATTTCCACAGCTCTACAAAACACAAATGCAAGAAAGCAAAGTCGTAGTAAAAATATCCTCTTTCAACAACCCTCATCTGCATTTTTTAGCTTTCCTAGTAAAACTGTCCTCCATAATCTTATAATCCTATAAGCATCACCTTCACTCAGTGATGCCACAAACATTCACAGAAAATGAAGATGTTGTTTTAATAGTCTTAATCTAAACCTGGATGAGCCATGTGCTGTAGGAAAAGTGATAAAACATTTTAATAATACATCTGTCGTTTCAATTTGTACCAGAATGAGTCATTTCTGTCAATACGTTTACCACACAGTACACTGGCAAGTGAAATTAACAAAGGCTCAAGGCAAACTGCCACTGTAAGTGATAATATTGTCCCAGATATTTCAAATGTGGGAGCAAAATGTGCAATGGAAATATATAGTGTATTTAATTTTATTTATTTTTTATTTTTTTATATATATAATATGCTATTTTAGGTCTTTTCTATTCTGTCTTGTTATATTATGCCTCTGAACATCTGTAGCAGATGATATAACTAAATGCCAGTCAATATGAATAAAGCAGTTGATATAACTAAAAGCCATAGAATGTCTTATATGGTTAGAAATAATTCCAGGAGGCAAATACTACTTAATAATAAAAAATAATTTCTAACACACTGTACACTAAACTGTAAGTCCATTGTGGGTAATGTGGAAACCTCATACAGCTGCTCCACATTCAGTGAAAATCTGTCGTCTGTTTTGTCACTTTGCACATGAATGTAGTATAGTGAACACTCTTAAATGAATTAGAGGAGGACATTATTGTGTTTCACATGCTACAAGCAGTGCTGGTATTTGGATAAATAATGTTTGTAGCTCTTTGTGTTACGCGCACACACACACACACATCTGGTCACCGGTGCTGACTTTTTGCTGAGCCAGCTCAATGAATCAAGCACATTGATCAGTCTTGCCACACTTTACATTTACTGCCATGATCAGTAATCAGACCTGCATCTATTCAGGACTGTGCAGACCAATTTAACAGCGCTCTTAAGAATAACACCTATGATTGTGAACCATCAGCACATTCACTGCAATCTACAAAGGCATCTGGACACCTTTAAGAGTGTGTATCCTTGCAGATGTGTGTAAGCTGGAGATTTTTTGACTGTTGGTCAGCAGTTCTGTTCAGATTGTTGGTCTTATATTGGAACACCATGAGATGATCAAGCCAGAGCTGCGTTCATCATCACAATAAGCCCATAATGTTTGTCATCTTCAGCAGATGACAAGATACTGCATCTTTTGGCTGACAAAAACTGAGGCAACATCCCACTGCTGATTTCAAGCTTAACAGCCACCACAAGTTTCATCAGGTGACAAAAAAAGAACACATTTGATTATGCATGTACTGTATGAATTTAGGTGTGACATTCACACAAAAAAAATAAAACAGCTGGCACATTTTTCTCTCTCTCACACACACACACACACACACACACACACACACACACACCTGGAACCTCTTGCTGAGATCCAGGGCATATCTAAAGCAGCTGAGTGTGATTTCATCTACATTCTCTGAACCCAATTAAAAATAATAAACAAAAATGACGTGTCAGTTATAAAAGTGAGTTTAATACACTTTTGTGTATCAGAAACTGACAGTAGTTTTAGCTTTTAGTCAGGCTTGAATATAAATTTGTCACCATAATCTGATCATCTATAATTACAAGAAAGGATGATTATTCTTTAGACAACTGTTTCACGTAATTAAAAAATGAGCTAGAGCCATTCTGTTCATTATTTCATTTAGCTATCTAAATGCTCTATTGTTAATTCCACTGAACCGCTGATTTGTGGTTTTTGCTTGAGTAATCAGAACAATTAATTGCCGAGGACCAACATCTCAGAAAGCCTAATCATCAAATCTACTGTATCTGCAATTGTTTTAGAGCTAGCCTTTGTGATTAACACATCAGGGGCGTTTTCTCAGGAGACAATTGAAGCAGAGCAAAAAGAAGAAAAAAAAACTGAATGACAAATGAATTGATTGTAGCAAAAAAAAAGAGAGAGAGAGAACAAATACAATTCAAATCATGTTTCATACATCACATTTCTCCAAAGTAACACTAAAGTAAAGTAACAGTGACTTCACCAGATAAATCATAAAAGCAGATAAAAGAAAATCATTGAATTCCAAAGAGAATGCAAACAAACTAATCTGATCTCACTCTGAGAACTAACTTCTAATGCTTTTGCCACATTTTGCATGGGCAGAAGAAAGAAAACTGCACAGAGAATGGAATATCAATTGTATAGAGATCATCAGGAGCCCAAAAGGCAACTGTCCTCTTCAGTAAAAGAGGAACCAAACAGTTAAAGTAACAGGTCACCCAAAAATTTACATTTTTCATTTACTCACCCTCATGTCATTCCAAACCTGTATAAGTTTCTTTCTTTTGTTGAACACAAAGAAGATATTTTGAAGAATTTTGAAGAACCAAACAGTTGGTCCCCGCTGACTTCCATAGTAGAGAAATAAATACTATGGAAGTCAACTGTTAGATTACCAGCTTTCTTCAAAATATCTTCTTTTATGTTCAACATAAGAAAGAAACTCATACAGGTTTGTAATACATGTGGGTGAGTAAACAATTACAAATTTTCATTTCTGGGTGAATTATCCCTTTAAGTAAGTTTGCAACAGAAACCACAATCACAATTCCTAATCAAAGTCGACAATATTAGAGAAGAGGGACATTCCCCTAGAAATATACACAAAGACTGCTCTTCAGAAGACAAAGTCTGCACTGCAGTGTTCAAAGTCTGAAAGATAAAACACATGTTAAAAGATTCAAAGAAACAAAAACATTTATTCAAGGAAAAGAGATATTTTTCTTTTTTGGCTGCCTTGTACGGTAGTTTCCACCAAGTTACTAGTCCAAAGGCTATGTTTACAGGCAACATAAAAATATTTAATGCAAGACTTTATATGCAAAACAACAACAACAACAACAACAACAAAAAACTCTCAAAAGTTGGTGGTTGAAGCTAACATTACGTATAATTATTTGATTGAATTTAGAACAAATATTAATTAGAAAAATATAATACCCACACGCTTCTCAAGACAGCATTATCACACAAATTGCAATTGCTTTGAATTTTCTGTGAGATAATCATGGAAACATTTGTATCATGGTCCACAAATGGGTGTAACCTAGGTTATGGGTTACAAACAGAGTGCTGTTAGCTAATGTGGTGAAATTTTTAAAGTTGGCTGGAAACCATGAGCCAGTGCACTATCAAGCAAGACACTTAACCTAAGGTTTCTCCACAAGGACTGTCCCTGTAATAAGTATAAAGTAAGTTCATTTGAATGAAATCGTCTGTCACAAGCATCAGCTAAAGAAAGAAAACAGGTTTAGTTGGAGTAATCACATAATGCATCCTTTTGTTATTTATTTGTTTAACCAGTCTCTTCTTTAGCTGATCCAATTCATTTAGGACTCCCAGTAGCCCACTCTTCCCAAAAGGTCAGGTCAACATAATGGCAATGTACGTCTTATAGATTTTTAAAGAAGAATGTCAGAGAAAGGACATTGTGCAGCATATTGGTATGATGTGACTTTTCTAGAGTGTATTGATTTCCTTCCAGCCATGATTCCTCATGTGCTAACAGCATGTGGGCGGTCACAAGGCCTTGAGAGATAACAGTCCATGACATCTGGATTATCCTATGGCTATGACCCTGCCTGAACCAGATTCAAGGGCACTCTCTGTCGTACTGTCATCTTGAATCGAGTTCACTGCTAAATCCTCACGTATCCATCTTCAGGCTTCAACAGGCTCATCTCACTCAAACTCTGCATTTCCTTTTGCTCATGATTGTTTCATTAGTTTTTCACTCATTGGTCTACATCCAATTTTTCTCCCTCCAGGATCCTATTTGCTTTTGAACCTAAAACAAATTGTTTTGATTTATTTTTTTCAACTTAGAATTTATTTTCTAATTTTTATTCTGAAAAGGTGATATTGACATTTTCCCTTCCTGCCAAATGGTTGTAAGTCGTCTTATCTCCAGAGCAGCTAGCATATGTTACGTATTGATTGTCTTTTGTCTGTGAAGCGCTAACCGCTATTGACAAACACATCCAATCATACTTTCCTAAGCTTGCTGTCCATAAAGACACAGAATCGAACCCCAATCATGGATCACAGATGCTATCTAATAGCTTTATCTGAGTCGTGCTCTAACTCTCACTATTTCCTTTCTATACCGTTGTCACTCATATCAGCCTCATCTTGGGCATCGACGTCACTCTCACTAAGACACCAAACCTGTTGAAAACTCACATTTATCTATGATTGTAATTTTACTCATACAAAGCCTAGGGTATTAGAAGGCAGTTAGAAGGCAGACACTATGTATGTTTAGCAACAAAAGCTGTTTCTGCTGTTATAAAAAATGCACCACGGATGTATCATGAAACAATGAGTACAAAAGGAGATCAATGATGTTCAGCAAGGTTTTTACTGAATAATGTCAATAATGAGTTAAATAGATTACGGAAAAAGCATATATCAGCTATTACATCCTGAAAAATATGCTTAAATATAGCCTAGATGGCATTTTAACAGAGAACTTAATTTAAAGAGGTAACGTCTTCCAGAGTGCCACTTTTTCTCAACACCACAAAAAAGGTCACAGAGAGCCCGAGATTGACATGCACAAACATTTTTTCTGAGTTCTGCCCATTATCCATTCATCTTTAAAGAAGCTTTTCATTACAAGGCGCTTTTGGAGATAAACTATAAAGCGCAAAGGAATCCACAACTATCTCATTTTAAAGTAAGAAAGCATTTAGAAGTTAGCGTGCATATGCAGCCTCTAAAGTACTAATCCACAGTTTCATGTTGCTGTTTGAAATGTGAAATGCACAAGAAAAGTGCCCAGGGAAAGGGGAGAAAGGTGAAAAATTATGCAGGCAATAACATTTCCAGATGCTATGTGTTCAGTCAAGGGCCTTCAGAGCAGAGAGGGTGTTTGATCAACAGTGCATGAGTGCTGAGATGCAGCCCTGTGACTGACATCCACAAATCCACTTCTCCAGCAGACTTGACAAGCGGATGGACGGACGGACAGATGGATAGAGACAGACAAGTAAATGGTCAGATGGATGGATGGATGCATCGATGGGCACACAAATGGATGGATGGAGACTGACAGCTACATGGATGAATGGATGGATGGATAGACAGATGTATGGATGAACAGACAGATGGATGGATGGATGGATGGATGGAATGGACGAATGGACAGATGGATGGATGGATGGATGGATGGATGGATGGATGGATGATGGAGAGATGGAGACAGACAGGCACATGAATGGATGAATGATGGTACAGGTACATGGATGAATGGATGGACGGACAGACGGATGGATGAATGGATGGATGGAGACAGATGGGAACATGGATGGGTGGACAGACAGATGGATGGATGGATGGATGGATTGTATATGAACAGATCGGATAGAGACAGACAAGTAAATGGACAAATGGATGAATGGATGCATCGAATGATGGTTGGATAGGATGGATGGAGACTGACAGCTAGATGGATGGATGGATGGATGGATGGATGATGGATGGATGGATGAATGGTTGGATAGACAGATGTACGGATGAACAGACAGACAGATGGATGAATAGACAGATGGACGGATAGATGGATGGATGGATAGATGGATGGATGGAGACAAACAAGAACATGGATTAATGGATTGATGAATAGAGACAGAAGGTACATGGATGGAAGGAAACAGTCAGAAAAACAGGTGAATGGGTGGATTGATGAATTAATGAATACACTGGTGAAGAGACACATATTAGATTGCAGGTTACTATTGTTTTGGGCCTCTGGCCCCTCCAGCTCTGAAATAAAAAACTGCTAACAAAAGGACTGTCACTGATTGGACCATGTAGGAACATCTACTGCTCCCCATAGGGATTTTTACTCTATTTCTTTCCCTTCCGTCCTCCAGAAATGCCTTTCATCCGTAACTTCTTCACGTTGACTGCCCCCTGGCATGGAAAGGGTGATGCTTTTCCCACTTTAAAAGAAGGTGTAGACCTCCACGTGGAAAAATAAAATGCTCTTCCACTCATCCTCTGTGGCAGGATAAATGGGAAAGAAGATAGTGATGCGAGGCCTTGTATTGATTCAGTTTCTATGGCCACAAATACCTGGCAGCATAATAAGCCTGTGTGCTTCAAGATTCACAGCTTTTAAGGCATCAAATGGCCTTGCTGTTATCAGCAAATCATGCTGCTCAACACACAGACTGGCTATTCATCAGCAACCACAGGAAAAGACCAGAGAGAGGTAGATTAATAGGTTTAGAGGCAGATCTCAGGCCAGTGGTGTGTGCTGAAGTGATGCTAAATGTCCAGGAATGTAAGTAGCTAGGTTATGTACGGCTCTTGATGGGGGATTTGTTTATGACCTGCAGAAAGTAATGAAGTAGCTCTCTGTCCGAGAGTGAAGGTACATGTCTTGCTGCAGTCAGCCAATGAAATAACAGACAGGCTTCCAAAAGACCAAATGATATTATGTCTAATGATCTAATGAGCTTAAAAAGTAGCGAAGCAAGTATCTACTGGCTATAATACTTATTTCTCAGTAGAAATTAAATTTACTTATGAAATAAATAATAATAAATAAAAAAAACTAATATATAAAACATTCATGTGATTAATTTAATACATCATACTGGGACAAAAAAAGTAACAGTATTAAGTTAAATAGTATTTGGCAGCCTGATGTTAACAAAAAATGTGGGAAGTATGTTTTTTCTCTTTGATAAGACCATTTTTTATCTTCAATTACAGTATGTTAGATTATATGGCTAGCTGCATTTTATAATTTGCATTTAGCACTGTTTTAGCCTTCTGTCTGCGACTCTATAAAGTAGATAAAGTTTCAAAGGGGAGAGCAGAAACAAAAAACAGGTCAAAAGCTTAGGCCCCCTTTCGATTCTCCTGACTGCAACTATATTCCTCTCATCCTATCAGAACATACCTGTGACCAAATTTTGGGTCACGACCCACCAGTTAAGGCTCTTGAAATAAATGTAGGCTACGCTTGTAAATTCATACTCTCCTCTTTAAGACCTACAGAACTTAACACACTCATGACAGTACAGCCTTGCAGAATGCACAAATATCAAAAAGCACTCCTCTACCAAACCCTCCCGTTCACAACAAGCATGAAAGTAAACACTCCCTGGCTGTGTCAGTCATTAATTTACACAGCGAACAGACATAAAAAAATGAAGGAGAATACAGAATGACATGAAAAAATATTCCAGTCTGCCTGCCTCTGTCTCTTTCTGGTGCAATTACTAACAGTAATGAAAGGCATTGTGTATTCGGTAAGACAGCGCTCGAAGATGAACTGCTGGTGAGTTTGACAGGAAACGTATGTGTAAGTAGATCTTTCTCATTTTTTGAAAATCTATGTGCACATGGAAGCACACACGCCGCAGACTGGATGACACGCTTTGTTGTACTGTATAACAAACTTTGCAGAGCTTCCCTCTGCATTGCATTTCTAAGAAGAGGGAGAGGTATGGGAGATATTAAACATCTCCAGTGATGAGCTTGCCATCAGAGAGAGAATGTGACTGCTGGATGAATCAGCCTCTGACTCTTCTACCTTTTACACACATAATGAGCGAAACACCTCTAAATGTTTAATGCAGCCAGCAGGATATGTGGGCTGCTGTGTCAATATACTGTGGATTAGCAGATTTGAAAGTAGGACCACATCAATTTGTAGATGACGATAATCTCCGCTCTGTTAACAGACAGCAAGTTTTTCCTGCAATGTGCCAAATTCGGCAAACAGAGCTGGTCCAAGCAGCCATCCAATTTTAACAGATTTATAATCAAGAATTGTTGTTAAAGAAATCACAGTGCAATGGGATGGTTTGCCAAAAAGAAATTAAAATTCTAACATAATTTAGGGGCCATTCACACAAAATGTGACCCTGGACCACAAAACCAGGCTTAAGTTGCTGGGGTATATTTGTAGCAATAGCCAAAAATAAATTGTATGGGTCAAAATTATTGATTTTTCTTTTATGCCAAAAATCATAAGGATATTAAGTAAAGATCATGTTCCATGAAGATATTTTGTAAATTTCCTACTGTAAATATATTAAAACTTAATTTTTTATTAGTAAAATGCATTGCTAAGGACTTCATTTGGACAAATTTAAAGGTGATTTTCTCCATATTTCAATTTGTTTGCACCCTCAGATTCCAAATTTTCAAATAGTTGTATCTCAGCCAAATACAGTCCTATCCTAACAAACCATATATCAATGTGAAGTTTTTTTATTGTTGTTTCTGGTGATGTTTTTGTCTTATTTTTGTTAAATTGACCCTTATGACTGGTTTTATTGTCCAGGGTCACAAATGTGTTTTTGTGTTTAAAAACGTGACACCCAGAGAAGTGAAATCAATGTTTCAGAACTATTAATTTCAGCACCATGTTTTGATAACTGTCAGAAACATAATCTAGCACATTTACATTCAAAAACAATAGTTCCGTGTGAACGGCCTCTTACTCACTCACCCTCATGTTTCAAATCCAAACCCATATTATCTTGTACCATGGAACAAAAAATGACATTTTAAATACTGGCCTGCTGGTCATGTTATTTGCATGCAATTAAAATTAACAAGGAGCTTTTAAGCTGCAAAAAAAGACATAAAAGCACCATAAAATATCTTTATGTATCCCAAAAATAATGAAATAGTTAACCAACAAAAAAATATTTTATTTCCTCAAAATAGAGAAAATGAGTCCTATTTTATAATTATTTTATGGTGCTCTTTTGTCTTTTTTTGGAGTGTAACAAGCCACTGGTTACTATCTACCTTTGTTGTATCCACACGCAGATGTAAGCAATTTCCTGTCAATGTGCAGGACATCTGATCCATTGTCCACTATAAATAACTAGAGGAATGACAGTAAATATAAGTGTGATGAGAGGGACGGGGCCGAGAGCCGTGGGAACGGAGCGAGGACGGTGGAGTAAATGCTAATGCACGACACTTGCGCCACTCACTGGTCTCGAGTCCCACAGAGGAGCTCCAGAAGGATAAAAGGAGGAGTGAGGACAGTGCAAGACGAGAGAGGACTAGGCCTGGACTTTGTTTTATGTTTTGGTTCTGTTTGTGCGCCACATTCATCCGTGAGGGGCTGTCGCGCTCTTTTGTGGGATTTTTATTATTAAAGTGTTGTTTGAATGTTCCCGCCTCCTTCGTCCCGAACTACAAACGTTTGTTACAGTAAGACAGTAAATGTCAAAACAGTATGTCAAAAACTTTTGCACTACCAATTAGTGTTTATGATTATAAATATAAATAAAATATTATGCGACACCGGTTTGCAGCATTAAGTAACATACTATAACAGAATGCTTCATACAGCTAAAACAAGGCTTTGTTTTTCAATGAGAAAAGAAAGTCTTATGGTGCGTTCCAAATAGGATATATCGCCCTCCGTAGTGCACTTTGGAGTGAAAACAATCATGGCTGCCATATTGAAGGGTCGTTCCAAACCGAAGTGCTTAAAACTGGCCACTTGAAAGGGCCCTTCGGAATGATGGATTTCGAAGGTTACAATTGATGGACACTTCACGCTCCCATGATCCTTTGCGCAGATTCTTTGCATGATGACGGCTCCTCCATATCGGCACTTGATTATGATGCAGTTGTTTGGTCCCCTACACCAGTGGTTCTCAACCACATTCCCGGAGGACCCCCAACACTGCACATTTTGCATGTCTCCTTTGTCTGACACACCCATTTCAAGTCTGTGAATCTCTAATAATGAGCAGGTGACCTGAATCAGGTGTGTTTGATTAAGGAGACATGCAAAATGTGCAGTGCTGGGGGTCCTCCAGGAATGTGGTTGAGAAGCACTGCCCTACACTAGTGGTTCCCAATCCTGGTTCTGGAGAACCCCCAACACTGCACATTTTAGATGTCTCCCTATTCAAACACACCTAATTCAACTCATCAGCTCATTAGAGAAGACTCCCAGACCTCAAATGTGTGTGTCAGATAAAAGAGACACCAAAAGTGTGCAGGACCAGGATTGGCAACCACTGCCCTACACCCTTCAACCCTTCGAAGCTTTCACTCCGGAGGGTAGACCCTTTGAAGGGATTAGGGCATAGGGATGTGCCCTTCCGAATGGAATGCAGGGATAGGTTTGGAGTGACATGAGGATGAATAAATTTTAGAATCTGAATCTTTATTCGAACTACCTCTGTAATGTTTTGACCTTAAATTTAATTATATTTTACCATACCAAACTATCCTCATGACAACTTTACTTCCCTAGAGGTGAAGCGTGAGGAAAACTGCACAGTCCAAAATATATTTGCACCTTCTGAGCGGGACAATGAGCAAACAAAACAGCTGTTTAGCTTTAAGAAAGACTTATAATTTTAATTTAAGAGTAAGATGGTTGTCATACTGATGTGAGTTGATGGCTATAATGAGGAACAGTCATAAATTAACAGACATGCCCTCAACAACACTCAGCATCTCCTGTGAGGGACCACAGTCTAGATCACAACCTTAATTAGCACATAGGGGAAATTTAGGTCAGTTTAAGCACAGGAGTGAAGGTTTAGCCATGAGTTAAGGAGGGTAATTAATTAATCACATGCAGATGCTAAACAGGCTCATTAGTGAAAGTAACTGTGGGCTAAAGGACTTTGTGTGTTTGTGCATGTGTTAATAGTTGTGAACATAAAGACACAGAATAAATGAACACAATCCATGTTGTGAAATAGCTCATTTGTGTGTGGATGTAACCTAACAAATGCAGTTTGTGTAGGACAAAAAAATGAATGTAAATTATATATAATCTGTCAGATTATTTCTCTAAATCCATCCTTATGGCTTTATGTTTCAAAATGCTTCTCTCAACTACTGCAGAGATTAAATCTAAAATAAGAAAATACTATCTTTCAACAAGGCGATAAGAGCTGCCAGTTTAAACTGATGGGCTTTTATACTTGTTACGGGCATCTAATACATCTTCATCTCTGGCCAACTCATAGACACTATCAAGAGACGGGCCCATTTTAGGCAATTATATCGCAGCCTGCACTGATGGGGGTGATGTCGTGGGGCACAATGAGAATGATGGGTAACTGTCAGCTGTGTGGTGAAAAATGGGACCCACATTGTGTTGAAATAAATGTCTAAAGCAAGCAGAAACTCCATTTTGAAGTGACAGTTTGTTTTGTAGATGCTAGTATATGTGCAAAAAAGAGAGAGAGAAAGAGAAAAAGAAAGACAGAAGAATGCATGAAATCAATGCATGGGAATGATGCATCTTCATGAATCCAAAATGCATGTTCCCATGTATGAAACAGTTCATGAAATCACTAATGACCTGTGTTAATAAATGTAACTGAAACTTTGTGTATGAAACAAATTTGGAAACTGTTTTTTAAACAGTAGGACATTAAACCAGTACAAGCCCGTTAGAACAGAAACTACACCATTAAAGGGTTAGTTCACCCAAAAATGAAAATTCTGTCATTAATTATCAGTGTATAATCAGCGTTGTTTATGTTCAGCATGTGTGCTTTCTCTTGAATGTAAACAACACTGATTGCGTTAAATACGTTCTGGGGAAAGAGCGCACATGGCGTCGTGGTACTCTCCAAAATGGCGGAAGACAGTAACTCGGGGAGAAGTATTGTTGGATAAATAATGTTATTTTTGTTTTCTTTGTGCACAAAAAGTATTCTCGTAGCTTCGCAAAATTAAAGTTGAGCCACTTTTGTCACATGGACTGTTTTACCAATGTCCTTTATATGTTTCTGCGACTGGGAACATTGCAGTTGTGTTGCTGTCTATGCAGGGCCAGAGAGCTCTCAGATTTCATCAAATATATCTTAATTTGTGTTCCGAAGATGAACAAAGGTCTTGGGGGGGTTGGAACAACATGAGAGTGTGTAATGACAAAATGTTCATTTTGGGGTGAACTCCCTTTAACACAGATAATAGTAACATTGATATGTGCAGAAGAACATTAATACAGAACACTAGCACTAAGTTATCCCACAAAGAATCGTCAGATTGTTTACATGACTCATGATTTTTCCTTCATTTTCGAAGGTTGCACCCTCCAGAAATTGCATTTGTCGGCTGCATATGTCATTAAGGCTACCTCTTTTCAGAAAAGTAATCCAAAATAAGATAGCATTTACAATAATTCATGCCTCACATACAATAACAGTCAACTATTTTATATAATTTTTATAACGGTTACTTAATACTGACTATAGCGCGAGCATTTAGCATTCGAGCGTGGGCTGTGAAAGACATATTGGTTGGATACACTGAACCATAGACTGTGAACGAATAAGCCCACTTTGCTAAACAAGTCTGAACAAGACTCAGAGAGGCACTCGATTAGACATCTCATTTAGTGAACCAAATTAATGAACAGGCATATCTAGTAGTAAACGAACTGAATGAACAAAGTATCTCTTTTCGTGACCATCAAAACTACGTTCACATCAAGGCAAATTAACCATCCATAAACAAAAGACATTCACTTGTCACTACCTACTAGTGTAATGATAGCAATCCGAGTTAAAAGGATTGAGTCATTAAGATGAATCAAAATCCCCAGCAACGTTTGACTCGTTTGATGCAGATGGCAAAATAGATTGACAGTAATATGCCATACTTTATGCAGGTATTATTTATGGTTACTGGAATTTGGAAATACTGTGTGTTCATCTGTGTTCATTATCAGTATATTTTGGTATTAGTTTAACTAGTAGTGCTCCTGACTGTAAATTTAGGTGGGCCAGATTCTGGGTCGTATAGCATTAATATTTGAAAAACATTTTGTAAGCTTTATATTATAATCTCTGAACACATGGGGGCAAAATTTTGGCAGAGATGTCCTTGCCTTATCCTGTGGGTGTCTAATGTTGATTGACATGCTCGAAGTAATGTTGCACGCATTAAATGCTGTATGATAATTGCCTTATCACCTCCAAATGTTGATTTAGAACAGGGGTCTCCAACCCTGCTCCTGGAGAACTACTGTCCTGCAGATTTCAGCTCCAACCCCAATCAAACACACCTTATCCAGCTAATCAAGGTGTTCAGGGCTGCTACTTGCTAATTACAGAGCAGGTGTCTGGGTTGGAGCAGCTGCAGGATGGTAGCTCTCCAGGAGCAGGGTTGGAGATCCCTAATTTAGAACGTTACAAATTGTGGAGAAATTTGGGTGAGGAAAGAAGATCATACGTCTATTTTCAGAATAAACAAAACAAACACAACAGAACAATATAAAGGCTATTCATGTGAGCACATTTAAACTAAAGGATTAAGTTTTAGTAGTCTAGAGTTAGTAGTCTACTTTGTTAATTTGATCCACTACTCCACATAGAGAGAAAAAAAAAAACAGACATGCCAACTAGTTACTGACCTGATGCAGACACATTGCTGAAGCGGATTGATATTGTCTTGGTGGAGTGAGGTTCACGTAAAGTAAAGTGAAAATAAGCGGGGCAGTCTCAAATCTGCCCCAACGGCTCTCAATTAGAGTGCGCTGCAGTTCCCCTTTTTACCACAGATTTACGTTGCAAAATTATGGGGCGCAGTTGAGCTCGGGAGGTCTCAGGCACTGTCTGCCCCGCTTGTATTAGTATTATGTATCATGCGAGGGATTTTAATATATACTGTTTACTTTACTACTTAAAATAGTCTAGAAAATCCTAAAAATATTTGTTGCAGAATGCTGAACACATTTACAATGTATTATTGATTCAGTTTATTTAGAGGTCTATGTTTTGGATGAATATTTTCCCATATAGACGAGCCGCGCCTGAGTTTAACTAAAATATATATTATATAAAAAAAAAAACACTTCAAACCAAGAATAACAAATCACCATACACTCACCACTGAATTCTTCATGGTGGATTTCACCGTAAACCCCTCCGTTTTCAGTTCTCCTTTAGCCAAAGGATGAAATGTTCTCATTTTCGTACACATTGCTAACTAAACAGAGTTTAAACTCAAAAATAGCAATACAAATTAAAAGACTAAAATTGCACGTTGAACCCCTTCTAACTCAATGGCGTCGCATTAGTGCTTGTCTGTTTGTGTTGCCATGAGGACTCAGTTAAGGACGCGCTGCGGTTGCTATGGAGGGTAAAAACAAACCCGGATGTACATCTTGCTATGGAACAACTCGCGCTCTGTAGTCGTTTATCAAACGTCATTAAAAACGAAAGGGAGATGGGAAATTATAGAGTAGCAAAATGATAATCAATACGGGAAAGCATTATTATGTTCCAGTGATGTATGGGAGTGCATGAGGAATCTCTGCACATCTTTTATTCAGTCTAATTAGATTTTGTTTTTCCAATAAATATTTTAAGAGTTTTGGGTTTGGCTCACCTTTGTAGTTTTAAAAGTAGACACGTGAGACCGAAACAGCAAATAACATCTTATGTGTCTGTCCAGGGACAATTTTAAGGGTCTAATGAGTCAACTAGTGCTGTGGTTCTCAACCTTTTTAACAATATAACTTTTGTCATTTAATTTAACATGCTTTGATATTTAATAATAATTTAATAATATTTTTGACATTACAGCGAAACAAAATAAACAGCTTTTTTAGGATACACATGACCATTATACCCTATGAAAAAGAAAGAAAAAAATGCCTAATTGTTTTGCATTTTTAACATTTTACTCAAGTTAGATTTTTAAAATATTAATAGGCTATGTTTATTATTAAATGTAATAAATATTATAATAATTCATATTTTAAATATTATTTAAAAATAATACTATAATAAATTAATATTAAATATTATTTCAAATCCTTTTAGTTCATCTTTTGGCCCACTTAAAAGTTTCCTGATGCCTCTAGTGGTTGAGAATCACTGTCGTAGTCACCTTAGGGCCTCCCTCAGCACAAGGCCTGGGAAAAACATTCCCAGTTTCCCACCTCAATGACGGCACTGTGTCCGTCCTGAATGATACGCTTATGCAGTGATGCTGTATCCTACAGGTTTACTAGCACATTGTCTGCTAAATCTAGAGAGAATTTCACTGCACTAAATCATTCCACTATAAGAGTTTGGCACTTTTAATCTCTGGTGTGTCTTTGCCTCTGGACTCTTCGCAGCAGTAGGCTACAGTAATTAATCTTCAGTGTGGTGTGCAAGCAGTTTCTCTGAAAACTCCTATTTGGTTTTTATGACTCCTCCGAGGAAGGAAATGCTGTGTATTTGTGTGTTTGAGGGGAAATATTTGCAAAGTTATACTCCGTATACTCCATTTGTGATCATTTTTTAATGCATCAAAAATATTTTACATGACAATCTCATGCTAAAAGACCCTAAACAAATCAATTAACTGTGTTATTTATAGTTATCCGCCTTATTTGTTTGCCTGTCTCATTAAAACGAAAATACACTGGACAGTTTCACATATTTTTACTGTTATCATGCTGTTTTTCCATATGACATCGCTAAAAGAATTGCCCTCAGACACAAACCATTAGGTGCTGAGTGCGTGGGCCTCATTTATGCCATTCTCATGGCACTAATGATGTGTATGTGTGCGAGACCCATTTTGAAGTGCCAAGGTCTCAGTCCCACTGCCTCCGCCGCACACACATGATATGTGTGTAATGAGTAAACAGCAGACCTTCATCTTCATCATCACGGCCTCCGCTCGCGTTTGATGTGTGTCTCATTTGGCCGTTTTTCTCAGGGCTGATGTGGCATCCACTGACACAGGCAGCAATTAGACAGCGATCACCAGAAAGTTTGGTGCTGCAGGACCATTAACAGAGGAAAATGCACACCTCGGAGTAACAGAAGCTGGGCTGGACACACACAACACAACCGACAGGACTCATCGGATATGCCAATCAGCATCCCCCAAACGGCCCATTAGGGCTGCGGGTTCGAGCTTCTCTGCAGGACAGCCACAGATATGACACATCAGCAACTTGACTTTGTCAGGAAGTAAAACTGTGACTGTAACAAAGAGAAAACAGGATGGTAAACAATGCATCTGAGAGTACATTTCTGTGTAGCATCACAAAAAGTCATCAGCATAAGAGTTTGCTTCAGATTCCACGAGCAAGTAGCAATACTCTCTCATGTTTGGTTTTATTGTTTGTGCACTTGTCTTCTCCTTTCCGCTGGCGTTTCGTTGCTGTGTTGTGAGAATATGCTAATAATTCAGGAGCTCAAAAGCAGTTGCGTATCATATTCTGGTGAATATCTGCACTAGTGAATGATCAAATGTTAAGAGTTATGAGTACAAAATGAATAAATATATTTAAATATATATTCAAATATATTTACACACCTCACCTTTTGAATCTTTGCGGTGTGTAGTAATAAGATTTTTTTATCTTTTCTCTTATGCCTACAAAGGCTGAATTTATTTAATACAAAATACAGTAAAAGCTGTAATATTCTAAAAGTTGTTTAGAATCTGTCTCCTCTTTAAGGCAGTGAAAAACAACACACTCTTAGACAATATTCCAATGATTAGATCAATACTACAATCAATATCCTACAGGGACATATTGAGGCCTTTAATTTGTTTTGTTTTCTATTGTTGTCATCCACGGTTGGCCTGTTTTAATATTTTCTGGTGATTATTTGCTCATTCTGTTCGAATCCAGTCTCTGATCCGACTGACTGCCCCTTTTGACTTTTTTCATTTGCCTGAGAATTATTAACTGAGCTTAACTTAAAAGCCGTAGAATAAAATTCTAATTTAGATGGGATTTTTTTAAATCAGATGGGGCTACTTTCTTTAATCAATGAATCCCTGGGAAACTGCTTAAAACAGCATCTGAAATCATCTATTTTAGCCTATATCTAAAGTCAACATGAATTGCCATTACTTTCATAATGTAATGAATAAACAGGATATTCAATGAAAAATAAAGTAGAATAGAACTTGATGTTGTCCATCTGGAACTGGCTGGATGGTGAAATATGGGTATTACATATTAAAATTGGCCAAAACAATGCCTACAAAGCTATCTGGAATCTAACAGAAAAGGAAAGTTGTTACAGAGGAGGAATTTTTTCCATTTTGACAAAAATGCACCAAATACATTTTTACAAAAAAAAGATAAAGTCACATTTACCATTGCTCTATGAAACTTTGCATGCACAATTCAATAATTTCTGTCAACGTCTCTGTGAGCGGTGCTTCATAAATCTCTGTGACAATAGACAACATAACTTTTGCAGTGTTCTGGTGGCTCAGTGGTAGAGCATTGCGTTAGGAGCGCAAAAAGTTGTGGGTTCGATTCCCAGGGGAACACATGTTAGGTAAAAAAAATGTATAGCCTGAATGCACTGTAAGTCGCTTTGGATAAAAGTGTCTGCTAAATGAATAAATGGAAATGTCTGTCAGTCATATAATGACAGTCAATGGGCTTTGAGAGTTAAAAAAAACACACAGACAAAACCAAAATTAAACCCTGCAGCTTATGACGATACATTGAGGTCTGAAGACACAAATCGATTGGCCTGTGCAATAAACTGATTTAATAAACAGGGTTTAATTTGGTTTTTGTCTGTGTATGTTTATTTTACTCTCAAAGCCATGGAGCCCATTGACTGCCATTATATGACTGATAGACTGCAACGGTTTGAGTTAAAAATCTTTGTTTGTGTTCTACTGAAGAAACAAAGTCACCTATATCTTGGATGTCCTGGAGGTAAGCAGATAAACATAAAATTTTCATTTTTGGGTGAACTATCCCTTTAATACTTACATTAGATGTTGAACTGACAACCAAAATTTAACCCATGACATTGTGTGCCTGCTGGGTAGACAACTGCAATTTTGCTAATCTAATCTATGAAAACACCTTAAGAAAGTAATATTGTCAGTTCTGATTCATATTATATTACCTGCTGAATTTCATTCTTGGACAGATTTTGGAGGTCTTCAGTGGGGTCTGCTATATTTCACTGATCTTCATGGTGATAGGCAAGTGTTCCCAGGTGAATCTTGAGAAGATCAAATAGGTCTCCACACATATTATGTTCCCTTGGTGACACCTGAAAGGTACAAAGCAACAGTCAGTGGACTTTATGCACTTCACTTGAATCAACCTACTGTGAGAATTTTGCTGTTGTAGAAACGCAAAATTGGCTTTAAATTAAATAAAGGTTTAAATTAAGACCTAAATGTGATGCAAACGTTCACATATAGATGTACAGTAAGTTTTCCCATTAGAATGATGTTTGGTTGAAGACTGATTTCTTTATTCACTCTCTTATTTTTTTCTTACTTCCCTCTCTCTCCACCTCAGCAGTCTGAGCAGATGGCGTTTAAGTAAAATGTTATTAGCACCTCCTTGCAATCACACACAGCAGCAGACTCTCTGAGCCTAGCGCACAGGTGAGAATGATTAACATAAAGGAATCAAAGACTTACACAAGCTGAAGCTGCTCGTAACGGCGCTTTCAAGCAGTTTTCATTTCATAGCAGTTTTAGCACAACAGTTTAAAACAACCGGTTAAAAAATATAAATATATAAAAATCTTATTGCCAACATGACATACACCTCTGGCTCAAGCTGAATCCATGCTGTCCCTGCTCACAAACTAACATACGAAGGCCCGTGGCTGAGATGAGCTGTAACTCTGTCTGGAGAGAAGTTTCACACTTGAAGTCAGCTCAGGCCTCAGGGCTTAAGGGTCTGTTTTTTAGAAAACCAGAACATTTATTTCTCTCTGTTATTGCAGCTTTGCAGAAATATAATAAAATATTTTAGGTTGCTTATACCTCAAAAGATCTCAACATAAAATATCTTTACCTCAGTTTGTAATAATATGTCATGAAAACCATTAAGAGCATTAAATATATATTAGTGCTGTCAAACGATTAATCGTGATTAATCGCATCCAAAATAAATGGTTTTGTTTACATAATATATGTCAGTGTGTTGTGTATATTTATTTTATATATATATATACACATGCATGTATATATTTAGGAAAAATGTATTACATTTGTATATTTATATACAAATATATAAATTATATAAATAAAAATATATACATGTAAATGCATGTTAATATTTTCCAAATATATACTGTAAGAGCGTGTATTTATATATACATAATAAATATACACAGTACACACACATATTAAGTAAACAAAAACTTATGTTGGATGCGATTAATTGTTTGACAACACTTATATAGCATATATACATAATAAATATACACAGTACACACACATATTAAGTAAACAAAAACTTATGTATCATTAATATATAATATATATATATGTACCCAGGTCCTTCTCAAAAAATTAGCATATTGTGAAAAGTTCATTATTTTCCATAATAATGATAAAATTAAACTTCATATATTTTAGTACACCACTGAAATATTTCATAATACTGATGATTTTAACAGCTCAAAAACCCAAAATTCCTATGTCAAGGATGCGATTTAATTGTTTTTGACAAAAAAAACACTTATATAGCACTATATTGTCGGGAACAATGGATGCGGCGTGGGGATGAACTGTCACTGCTGAGTGTTATGGACAGGATGCGGCCTTACTCATCCAAGTGTTGGGTCTTGCGTCTACACAAAAAGGGAAACACAAAACCCACAATGGGGGGTCAGGAGAAAACAGCGACACAGGGAAAAGACGAACACTTAACAGTGGTTTTGGACTCTGCCACTAGACTGAAAAACGAAACATCTCATAAAGTTTCAGCATGTGAAAAAAGCTCCAAACTCTTCACTGCATTGGTTATGGACCACACACCACAGCACATGGCACAATCCACAGGTTTGACAATGCATTTCCTTCTGCAGTCAATGAACCGCACCATTTCCCAGACAGCAAACGAAAAAGTACTTTGGGATTGCAAATCCAGTGGAGACTAATGATAACGCTTAACCGCTGTGGTTCAAAACAGGTAAAGCAATGGATGACTCCAAAACGCTTCCCCGGATCCCCCAAGGTCAAGGGGGCGTCACCTCTTCTCGTTGTGCAACTTTTTCCTTCCCACAGAGACAACTGACACAGCACTCTGGGAACAGCCTATTCGTTCAGAAATTTCTTTCTGTGTCTTACAAGGGTGCCAATGATGCCTTCTGGACAGCAGTCAGGTCGGCAGTCTTACCCATGATTGCGGTTTTGAGTCTGTCCATGATAAAAGCCTCAGGATCTTTTGCAGGTGAGTTATTAGATTCAATGAATCAAGAGGACATGATATGGGCTGTAGCCAAAATCATGTATTAAAACATAAAAATATCTGAAATATTTCAGTTGGTGTGCAATATAAAATATATAGTAAAATTTTTATCATTACATTATGGAAAATAATGAACTTTTTCACAATATGCTAATTTTTTGAGAAGGACCTGTATATGTATATTAGTGCTGTCAAACAATTAATCTATATACACTAATATATACACTGTATATATTATAAAATATACTGTATACATATTATTATACAGTGTTTGAGTTGTTGTTTTTTTTTTATTTATGTCTGCAATTTTAGTGCTATTGTATTTGTTTAATGTCTGAATGCCATTTAATGACTGATAATTTATAACACTTAAAAATGTAGGGTTAATATGAATATTAACAGCTCACTTTTTTAATAATTAATACCAAAAGACTGGAGTAATGGCTGCTGAAAATTCAGCCTAAACTGGATTTTAAAATTTTAAAAAAGAAAGTTATTTAAACATTATAATGATATTTCACAATATTACGGTTTTGACTGCAGTTTTGATCAAATAAATTGACCCTTAGTGAGCATCTTTCAAAAACATTGAAAAATTCTAAATCAATATGATTCAATCACACTTCGAAAATCAATCATTTGAACATCTGCGTATGTATCTGTGTACATCTTTATATACATATATATGCATACATATATAGGACAAGTTGGTATTTCATAATGGAGTTAGCCACAACACTGCATGATAAACAAAAAATTGCACTCGAAGGAGATGGTCATGGGATGTTGTATCAGCTACTTTGTAACCTCATTATCACATCACAGTCATGTTAACAAGTTTAGTAGATCAAGGTCCTTGCTAGTGCAAATTCATGTTAACAATCTACCAATTCACATAGAGTGGACTGATCAACACCCGGAGAGATGCAACTGGACAACAGATTAATATGGGCCATTCTACATTCTGAGCTAATATTTTAGCATGTCAGTGTGGGTGTGGTCATGTCCAGATATAGGAATGTACAGAATCTTCTATCTATTCTGACCTCTGACCTCTATTCTCTCCTCTTGCTTGTGGACAAAGAAAGAATTTAACCTTTGTTCTTCACTTCACATGAATGCTCCAGACATGAAGACATGTATGACCTATAATGTCTCCACAAGCTCTGTATTGTCTCATTTGACACACACAGGAAATGCGATCATGAAAAATCAAGGTATGACCTTGGTACTGTACACATATAAAACATACAGATACACATACAGTAAGGCTGAATATGTGAGCTGAGTGCAACAGATCAATGAATCATGAAATAAAATAGTGCAGCCCCTCACACAAGCCCCCAGAGAATCTCTACTGAAAGACAAACTGAAGTTTGTTTCAGTCATTTTCATGACAAAACCTCACAGAGCCAAGAGGCTGTGTCAGATCACAGTGGGATTCTAATTTCAATCCCAGGCAGGAGAAATAAAGAGAAAGAGCATCTCAGGATTCAGGGTCTGTATCATCTTTCGCAGCGTACAGTGCTTAGAGGGGGAAAAGCGTTGCCCTGGAAACCACAGGGGAAAATATATTTTTATTTTTTCCCCACACCGTCGACACAGAAAGGTCTCACTCTCTAGGTTACAGATCAGATTGTGGCCTGTTTTGACAAGAGGTCACAGGGTCGGGTTCAAAATGTTCTTATGTAAGTTACACATGCTTGTATGTGGAACGAAATGCTCAGCGTGACTGGAAATATCACATCTGTGCTTGTTTATGTGTGTTTATTGTGTGTGTCAGGCCGCTGTGTGTGTTTTAGCCGTTGTTCCTTGGCTCTCAGCCAGCTTACTCAGAGACGGCTCCCCTGGCTCAGTCTTCCTCCCAGGAGATTGTGTCTCTCTCTCCCTCTTGGCAGGATGGACAGTTCGCTCTTATAAACCCACACAGGAGAATTCTGTCATTTGTGTTTTTTCCTCCCTTATGGGGCAAAACCTGTAATACGAAATGTAGCTGAACATTAGTTATCTTTCATTTAATGCCGCTAGTTACACAAAAAATGATACAAAACAACTTAGAGCCGATAGCTCTATCTGTCAGAATTCTTGCAGCTCCCTTGAATGTTTATAATAAAAACAGCCATTTATACGAACAGAAAATTTGGATTATGATGAAAAACCCAAATGACTGTGACTTGTTTAGAACAGACATCAGTCAAAAAGTTAAGGCTAGAAGCAGGGCCACATTAATGCACGGGCTTCAGCGGGTTGAATCCCAGGGGCCTACACTGGGAAGGGGGCCCACAGGCTGCAAGGAAATTATATTTTTTCGAATAATTATTTGACTATATGGGGATTTGCAGCAGTGACAACAGCATTTTGTAAACAAACTCACACACTTATTTTTGTGTATATAACCTAATGAGTTACATATTTGTAGAGGTTATTATAGCACAGGTCTTAAACCACCCCAGACCTCACTCATTTTTTTAAACCCAGGCTACAGTCATGAATACGATCTTCAATTCCTGCGCTAATAGGTCATCAATGTCATCAATGGTTAGAGAATTTAGTCTCACTAGTTTTAATTAAGATGAATGTGCCCCTGAATGCGATGCCGAACTTTCAGTTTCATTTGCAGAAGTTTGCGCTTGCTGTGGGATGTTCATCTATGGTGGGTCATATCTGTGAAGATGCATGTTGCAGTAGCGCAATGGTAAAATTAATATGTTTTTAACAACCCGATGCATTTACACTTATCTGGTTGCTTGTCTCGAATGCTTTTTGGACCAGTCCAATGCTTTTTTCTTTATTTTTTCTTTCATTATTATTATTATTATTATTATTATTGAGCTGGGTGATGCAAATTATTCAGGCCCAACCACTCTTTTAGAGGCCAACCCGCCAACCACTCAACCTATTAGTTAAAAAACTGATTTAATCAGGAATGAAATGTGACTGTTTTGAGTGACACATTGAATCATTCACTCAGCCAATTCATTCAAAAGCTGATTCATTCAGGAACAAAACACCACCAATGTGTGTCACCCAGAGACAAGATTCTGCTTTGAATCAATTTAATAAAAAAGTTAATTATTTTTGATGGTGAAACAAAAATAGAGTAACTGGTAATATTCTATCGACAATGTAAATTACTCAAAATGTTTACTGAGTTGTTGTATAAAAGCAATATTCCACTTATAGTCGTGCTGATGGTCTAAAAATCGTCTGTGATTCCTTGCAGTAAATTGTGCTCATCTAACAAATTAATTCCTGCTCTATTTGTTTTCCCTGTTTGAATATTCATTTATAATAGTGACTAAACAGCAGATGCCAAGAATTCACTGACAGGCTGGATCAGGGTGCATAAGACCAAATAATGGATCCCGACAGGATTTTCTCCAGCAAACTGCGTAAGAAGACAGAGGAGGAGAGAGTGAGAGAGAGGGAAAGAAAAAGAGAGCTCCTTGCAGATTTGTCTTCTTACTGAATGCTTAAATGATAACTGGCATTACCCTCACCAGTGAGGATAAACAGACTGTATTAGACCCGTGCTACACACACCCACACACAATAACATTCAGTGCCTGCCTGAGTCCATCTAGTCTCAGACGGCACATTTTGCCAGAGATCTGGCTGCATGAGAGAAGAATGGATCAGACACTTTTTAAGTAAACTAGTCAGGGACATAGACAAAAATACAAATGGAAAGAATCAGACAGGATAGTTGTACAACTGGTTCCAACATGATCAAATAATTTGTGTTTCTGCCATCAGCAGCAGTCAGTCTCTGAGCAGGGGTCCACTAGAGTCTCAAATTGCTCAGATGGCGTGTTGATTTCGGTTGAGCACCGCTCTAACATACGCTTTGTGCTGGAGAGAGCACACACTGCTCTCCTGGTGTCAATATCTGAACATTCAAGCGATGCATTCAACAGTGCCATTATAGACTTGGCTGCAACATGACAACAGGAGGACCAAACACATGATGGGTAAACACATGATAGAGCTCTTTGTGCCATAATTGTAGGCCAGGAATCCATTTGCAGGAAAATCTAGTGAGCACCAATTGGGGGATCAGTTAGAGGTTTCAGTCATGAACAACAGTTTTCTAGCACTATTTTAGATAGTTACACATTCTATAAAAACATAGATTCAATAAAAACATCTAATTCAGAAACATTTTTAATTACAATTAACAGCTAATTTGCGTTTCAAGCATTATGTTTACCCACATTTGCTCACTGAGGCTTATACATTATCCCAGACATCTCAGTGGAAAGATGAATCTGAACAATTCATTAAAATACCCTGCTGATAAGTATCATTTGTTTCTGAACTTTCTCACTACCCTGTTGAAAACAAAAACGCATATGCTGGTTAGGTATGTTTTGAAGCATGGCAGCTGGTTTGAGCTGGGTTAAGCTGGTCCTTATTTGGTCATGAGCTGGTTTAAGCTGGTCTTGAGCTGGTTTTAAGCTGGTTATGAGCTAGTCCTGAGCAAGAGCTAGATGCTTAGGACCAGCACATGACCATTAAACCAACTTAGGATCAGCTTAAACCAACTTAAACCAGCTGCTATGCTTCAAAACATACATAACCAGCAAATTCTGTTTTTTTCAATAGGGTACACTGATTACGTGAAAGTGTCATTGGTTTGTGAATCGAAATGCGCTGTAAGTACGTTTTTGAATTACTATGGAAGCGGCTCATAAGAATAATTTCCTCAAGAATTGTATCACACTACTATCTGTAAACCAATTCTGACGCTGCATCCTCTGAAAGGTCAAACTGAGCATTTTTAAATGGGACTGTCCAGTCCAGAGCCACTGTAGTTGTGTTAGTGTTGTTTTTACATGCAGCCTGCAAGAATAACTTTATAGATGAACATGCCTTCTGTTTTTCTTTCCATTGTTTTGTGGTACAAAGTCTTCTGATCATATCATGTACAATTCAGACGGCAAGATCACAAGTGAATTATTATTTCTTTTGCAATGATATTGTACATTCAAGCAGTGCAGGGAAGACATTAGTAACAATGCACAGTATTCAAGAACGGTTTTCCTTTAACCGTGTGGAATGAAGTGCAAGAAGAGAAATGTAGGCTACAGCATTTTTCTGTGACCGCAAAAACTGTTTCTCACCTGAATGATCTGACTTGTTCAAGAGAAGTATTCTAACAATTTTTGTTTGAGAAAAAAAAGCACTATACACTAGTGTATCCCTAAACATTAACAAAATTTATTTAGCACTTTTAAACAAGCCAAAAATATAGATGACTCATCCTGTACTATATTTTTTTGGAGCAATTTAATCAAATTTAGCTAATTCATATGACTTTTAAGATCATCTTTATTTTTAGAAGTTTGCTCAGCACAAAATCTGATACATTTGCTTGTGACTTATAACCTTCTTGTGTTAACATATTAAAAACCAGCGTGCTTATAAGTTCATATTAGAGCCCAAAGACTGAACCTTTGCGACGCCCAACGGACTAGTGCTTTTATTGTGTTTTCCTTATAAAATGAAAGTGCTGACAGGGATTTAAAAACATGGCTCTTATTGTTCTCGCTTGAGATGTGCAGCTTTAATGTTTGTCCTCCAGCAGGATTTAAAGGCAGCAGAAAGAGCTAAACAATATTTATTCTCTTTAAATGAGAATGGCAACATGCATGAGTTGCAACAAGGTCAATATGACTTCTCTGAACAAACGAACGTCCTCAGTGTTCAGATGGAGAAATGAGATTTGTTTCTTTTTCTGTCATATTTCAAAATTTCATCATAGACTCCTGGCTGGATACTCCAGCCAAAAAGGTTTTAGGCCAAAAACTCAGTCAAGCAAACCTTGATGGTATTTCCAACTTTCTCACAGTGGAATGAACGTGGTCTCAGTGCTCCTTAGGCAGTTTCCGATTATCTGGGGATGTTGTTAGTTTGCAGTGCTGGTCTAACAACTCTGGGTTTGCTGACCATAACTTCACCTGTGGGAGCCAAAACTAATCTGAGAAACTTCTTGAAGTACTAACAACACTGTTCAAACAGACAGCGAGAATGATTCTCTCTTTCATCTTTACGCTGTGAACACAAAATATCCCTGCCAGAACCATCGTGATGTACACTCTATTTGATTTAAGTTCTACTGAGCCCACATCAGAGCAGTTTAATATTTTTATTCAGCAATTTCCCAGTAAACAGCGTTTTAATAAATCTTGCCGAGATCAGCTGTTATGAAGAGTCTGCTAGGTTTTCCTCAGGGGGATAAATTGTCTGTGAGAATCACAGAGCTCTCATTCAGTCAAAGTCCAAGCAGGAGAATTCACATCCAGTGTGTTTCTGCACTGCCCATAGAATCATTATCTCGGTCCAAAATGATTTCTACTCTCTATTCATAAGGTACACAATGTTTTTTCGACATTTACTCAGCCCTCAACCCTGCTTAAAATTGATCGAGACAGAACAATCTAGTCCACCATTTAAATCATCTTAAATATTAAGCGCACTGATGTTTTTCTCAATTTGAGCAGAATTTTAAATGTGTATTTCATGGTCAACTCTGTGGTTCACAAAGCAGCCTTTGAATTAGCATGGATGCAGGTAGACCAGTGGTTTTAACCCATTCCACCATTTCTCTCTTTTTCTGCCTTTGGCAAAAATAAATATTCTTAAAAAGAATATTTGTGGCAAAAAATAGATCAGAATTTTGTGAGAAAACACTACTTTCAGGCACATCTCTGCTGTCAAAGATTTTCTCCATGGTTACTTGCCAGAAAAAGGGCTAAAGGCTTCACTTAAAAAATAATTATTCTAGTCTGAGGTTTTCATGTTATAAAGGTATAAAGTTTTTTTTTTTATTTGTTATGCTTTTGCTGATATTCTTTTTTTTAGTGGCTCCTCACCAGGGTGTTTGTCGATCAAAGCTTCTGGCAAAAAAAGTATTTTAAATATGAGCAAAATTTGTAAGTAAATGTAATTTAACATGCATTTTTTATATTGCACTTTAGTCACATTTGTGTCATATGTAAACAAATATGACGTTTAGGAAGATATTGATGTGCGAAAGTGGAAGATTAATTTAAAACATACTTGGTTTGTGTTTGGTGTGGCCCACCCAAGGCACTTATCCACTGAAGCAAAGCCGTGAAGAGTGTGTACACTTCATAATGAAAATGATTATTAAAACTTTAAGCAGTTCCCCTCAGGTGACTGTATTTCAAAATTGAACAGCCAAACCCTGCAGCTGTTCTTTAAAACTGGAAGGTTAATTGCTCCCTTTGGAGCTCTCTTCTTAAAGAGATTTGTTAAATTTGTCCATTTGTTGAAGCTTTGTACAAACCATGTTTGTGTCTTCATCGCTTCACTCAGTAAACACCCTTCACGAGCGATTACACAGATAAAAGGGCTCAAATTAATAAACACTCACTTCTCATTCGGCTGCTTTTTCTTTGCCTTGGCATGAACTCAGCGCAGTGTTTCCTGTGTTCTCTCTTTCTCTTTCAATTCCTTGCCCAATACAATCCCAGAATGCTCAGCTTCCTGTTTCTATTTATTTATTTACTTCTCTCTGCATTATGAAACCTTTAAAATATTAATTATCATTTCCACAAAAGACTTTTGTGAGGCTGGGACTGATTCCATTATAATAGCTTATTTGCTGAGATAAAACCTCTTGTGTCCAGACACATACCATTTAGAAAAGTTCAGCACACATTCCGTGGAATAAAACGATTAGGCTATGGTTTGTTTTCGCTTTTATGTTGAAAAGACAATCACAAAATACAATAATACATAATAATTTACTGCATGCTGTGTGAAAGTGACACATGGCCCATTTGAGGATAAACTGACTATTTTATAATTATTGTAAGTAATGCATTTTTCACACATTTAGTGGATTTGATTTGTTTATTACATAATGTAACCCTTATATTTATGATTATACAACAGTTAGATTAAGTGAAGATCTTTGTAAAGGTTGTAAAACAACTCCCTGCATCGCAATTTGCATACTACCTCTAAATAGTTTTTAAGATTAGCCTACTAATCTTGAATTCTATAGGGTGTAAATTGGGATGCAGTCTTTGTAAACAAGTCACTGAATCATTCACTTAAACTGATTCGTTCAAACACACTGATTAATTCAGGAATGGGTTCTGCTATGGCGTCGTTTGGAAATATTTTCATTGCAACACTGTGTCTAAAATGTAAGTTACTCAATATTAATTTCGTATTTGTCAAACTGTAAAAGCAATCTCAAACTCGCAATCATACTGTTGGTCTTCTCCTCTCCATGAGCCATGGGATTCCATTAGCCCTGGTGAAAGGCTGTAGCTACACCCGTTTTATTCAGAACATCTGTTAAATAATTCAAATTCAGACCTCAGGCATATTCACTTCTGTCACACCCGTTTGAGACTTGTTAAAAAATGCTGTATGGGATTGCAATTCCAATCACATACCCTTTTATTGTCGTATTTTCCTTTGTTACTGATTTCATTTAGTGGATCCATCAGAAGACGCAATTTAAACACATTATTCTGCTGTTGGCTAGGCTTTTACTGCGGCAAACATTTTAATTGTTCGGTTTAATGGATGCATTTTGATTAATTTCGCACATTTGCTGTATCAACAGTGTTTTTGTTACTCTTGTTTAATTTCAGTTGCTTTTGTTGGCTTCGGATAATGGCTTTGTCTGCAATGCATGCACATTTCCATTAGAAAGATACTGTAATAGTAGCTTTTCAACATCAATAATATAACTGGGTATCTCAAAAGTTATAAACCCAAAGCTTTTGGCTTCTGTACATCTCTCTGCCTTCTCTTTCTCTCTCTCTCACACACACACACACACATAAAAGAATGGCTGAAAGTTCAGCTTACAGTGTTTTACAGTCCTTCAACTACCCTTATGTCTAACCCTCCAAGTTTAGTTGCTATTTGCTTTTTCATTTTGTGATCTACACCTCAAGGGGCTCAGGGCCACGGGCCGGATAAGACTACCATCCTACCTGCTGCTGCTTTTCTGTCCCAGAATGCCACTCCCAGCTATCAATCTCCTTTCTCTGCTTTGTTTACAGCGGCCCATAAGTCAGACCACCGCCTGACAGGGTCATCCCTCTCCTTCTATGAGATAAAACTTTTACAGGGCTGCAAAGATAACAAACTGCAGCTACTGCCATGGGAGGACAGAGCGAGCGAGAGAGGTAGAGGAGGAGGAAAGAAAAGGATAAATAGCTGCTTGTAAATTTGTCCTGGCAGCCTGTCTTCTCTCAGAGCTCCAGCTAGCTTGAAGCTAACTGTGCTGAATATGTTTCGCAGTTATATGAAATGCTGCGTAGGCTCAATAGTGTTATAAAAAAGATACATATGTATTCTAAGCTTACTGTAACCCTTGCAGAAACCATTTTGTATTGTGACATTTTCATGTCCACATTATTTAATATGTTTAATAAGCCATTTCCCCCACAATATGCATGATTTGAGGCTTTACTATCTTTGTGGAGACACAATATAAGCAACATTTGACCCAAACACACACACTTCTTCCCTTTGGTATTACTCACACCAGTAAAGTGCATTAACATGCAAAGTACTGAGTGGTTTTGGGTTGCTCTGAAATCAGACATTTGGGGGTGATTATCTTTTTCATGGCCCAATAAAAGCATCGGCGCCCTGGTTCTTCCTGTTTCCATCTGCTAAAATGGCATCTCAAATCTTCAGCACTGCGTTGAACTAAAATAAAGCTCAATAAATACCCATAAAGCTAGCTTTGCCCCCCGACACTCAAACTAAATGCAAAAACAACAGCTGAGCTTGTGTTGTAATTAAATCTCATTATCATAACCGCACTGTTATGATGTTTGTTCGAGGCCGTTTTGGGATTTGGTTCTCAGTCTCTCTGCACTTTCAGATCTCTCACTGGTGCTCTGAAACACTGGCCCATGCAAACACCCTTGTTTGCAAGGCAGGAGCCTTTTCATAGTACCAGAACTAATTGTGGAACTACCCACTTTTGGGCGTTTTCACAACTGTGTACAGGAACTGTGTGCGATGTTAGTACCAGACTGCCTTTTTCAGAGAACCAAACTAACTCCTACTCGTAGTTCACTTGACAAGCTACGCAGCAGGGCATACACAACCATCTAACCAGCACAACTGGTACTATGATTAAGTGGATTGAATTTGGATATCATTAGAAGGTTGTATTGTGGACTCATTGCAGGGGTCATGTGACCTCACCTACAGCAGAGGCTACAGGCATGTGATAAAGTGCTAACCTCGAATCGCCTCATTTGTGAACCGCCAGACACAGCTCCAACTATATGTCCTCCTTCCTCCTGTTGTTAAAGTTCTCTGTTGAAGGCAACATATATCAGTACACCAAATGAATGGGTTCTGTCTTGCAACATATATCAAATGTTCTGTTTGGTCTGACTTCACACAGAAACAACACTACAGCTCATTCTCTCACTTTTGTTTTCTTTTTACCTCCCTACCACCCTTTTTGTCATTCTTTAATTTTTATTGATTTTATTAATAATTTATTAGAATTTTACCTTTATTTTTTATTTATTTATTTATTTTCACTTCATTTTGTTTTGTTTGTTTTTTTCTCTCTTGTACAGCAGTAAGTATTCCACAATGTCCAATCGATCGGTCCAGGGAAATCATATTTCCCCCCTCTCCACTTTCCTTTAGCAAATTAAATTTGCTCCTAACTGTCCCACTGCAGTTAATTATCTGCCTGTGGTAGCAAATTGCAAATTTACATTTTTATAGTTTTTCAAGTTAATTAGGCTGCTCACTCAGCCAAACATTTCCTGTTTATGTGTCTTCTGTTTTGGACCGTCTGTTTCTAAACTATTCGGACGAAACAACGTCTCTTGGTGACAAATCTGTGACAGACCCTCAATATTTACAAAATTCCTCAAAGTGATTTCATGAATGATAAAACAACATAAAACAAAGCTTGTCTAGAACATTGATTAAAAGATGGATATTAAACTAATTTTCTACTAAAAAGCCTGTGGCGTTTCACTGCAAGCACTCCCACTGGTCAGTAAGTTAAAACTATTAGAGAAAACAAAGGGGAAACCTTGACTCTGGATCTGTTTGTCATACTGTATGTTTTGAATATATGCCAATTCTGCAAGTCATAATACAAATATATCATCAAGCACCAAACAGAATGACAAAACTGATTGTTTTGAACTGCTCAAACCAACAGAACACTGTCTGTCACTGTCTGTTTATCACAGAGGAAAGAGAAAAATCCCTCTGCTGAGTCACATGACCTGTCAATCCAGAGAACAGTGAGCAGTGTGCTTCAACAAGAAGATTCTGGGTGACGGCTGTTTCACACTCATTTTACACTCATTTCATCTCTGTTCTACAGTACTGTCACTATGAATTAAACCATTTAGATTGACAATATGTTCTATATTTATTTATTTTTTAAATATATATACATCAGTTATACATTTATTTATTATTCATCCTCAATGTGCTGGGCCATCCTTAATAGACTGTGTGTGCTAGACTCAGTTTAGGGAATTTCACGATTTTCACCACTGTAAAGCTCAATGCATCTGTCTGTCAAATGTATCCCTCCTGCTCTCTCACGGGCCTTGCTATGGGATAGGGAGGGGGTGTCTGTCTCGGACCTGCTGTTCCCCTCATCTTCCCTTCTCTTAATTAGCGGCATTCACAAGCCAGCTGTTTATAATTAAATGTATACGCAGTGGTGAATAGCCAGATAAAGGGAACAGATAGTTGTGTGCTCTAACTAAAATGCAGAAAGACAACAAACATTTGGACAATACTACTAATTAAGGGGTGCAGGGTGTTATAGGGAGGAAAGGGAAAGCTTCAGGTGAACTTGCTGTGTAAAGACTGGTAGGTTGTAATCCTATTTTTCCCATTTTTGCTTTATTATACAATATTTGTATGTGTGTGGCTCTCAGTGCTTTTGTAAAATTATCGGAAACCTCTGGAGAGGAACTGGGCAGATTGAACAAGCTTGTTGTTGGTGTACTTTTATTTCTTGTTGGCTCTTTGTCTGTTTTCGAGAGTAGTAAGGATAGAGAGAGTAAATTTTCCCTGCATACTGTTGCTTTAAAGTCCCTTTCCAGCATGGGGGTAATGAATCATCTGTGGGTAAACAAATTGGTAATATTTCTTTTGAAATGTAGAGAATTAAAAGGTGAAGAATTTAATTACTACACAGTGAATTAAAGTTAATTAAAAAAAGAAAGAAAAACAAAAACATAAAAATCATCATGTCAACATATAGGAAGAAATCCAAGTGTGAGCAGGCAATTATCCCCTTTTCAAATCCGTCCCTGTTGCCCTCTCTTATCAAAACCCACTGACATACTGTATTTATCTTTTACAATTTTTGCTTGTAAACGGTGCTTGATCTGTGCGTATTTCTCTCCCAATTCACACACTTTTCTACTAGTGAAAGCCGTATTATGGATAGAGTTAAAATTTAAGTTAAAATGTCTTTTTTGAACTTATTACAAACACACAGCTTTTTTACTTCACCATGGTTAATTAATAGATTGGAGTTGTGTGGATTACTCATGGATTACTGTGATGTTGTTATCAGCTGTTTGGACTCTATTCTGATGGCACCCATTCACTGCAGAGGCTCTACTGGTGAGCAAGTGATGGGATTTTCCAAATCTGTTCTGATGAAGACACAAACTCTTCCTGAGTGAGTTTTTTAAGTATTCCTTTAATACTTGTTATTTTATTATTTTATTACTTATAGTTATTACTTACTTATAGTTTATTTTTGCCTTTATTATGACAGGACAGTAATGAGACAGGAAGTGAAGTGGGGGGGGGGGGATCGGGAAAGGTCAGCTAGCCGGGACTTGAACTCGGGACGCCCAAAGCGCAACGGCGCTATATGTCAGTGCACTGCCCACAAGGCTATTGGTGCCATATACATTGGCCCCCAAAAAGCATAACTGAAAAAAAAAAATGCTTTTCTTAGAACTGACCTTTGCCCAGCTGTTATCAAGGTGATTTTTCAGTGGATATATGTTAGTTCACAGGTGTCCTTGCAAAATAATCAAAGGTGTAATTCATCACATTAACTACGGACTATGTTCCAGTATTGTCTGAAACTTTTGTCTTAAATTTAAACAATATATTATTTATTTTTAGAATGTGAAACAATGGTTGCTATATTTCTTTACAATACAGTACATTCAGTCAAGCTGAACAGTGATGCAGATGTGAAATTGCTGGTGGTCCAGTCACTTGCTGTGAAGAGACAAAAGAATCTGGCATGGGCACGTGTCCTCTGCTAGTACTCATCAGACAAACAGATGTCAGTGCTCCTTTTGTCCTTGTCGTTGATGAGCGTCAAGAGGCTGCAGCTGTGATTGGTTGACATCCTGCCAGCCAAGTTGCTTCAGTGTGGCGCTGTCCATGGTGCTGCAGCACAATAGACAAGGACCAAGGGCTTAAGGTTTGAGTTCTCTTTTGCTAATCTGGTCATATCTAAACTGATTGCATCAACTTTCATTAGATGAATACAATATAACATCCTTTATCAATCTTCCTGTCCTATTTTTAAAAATCCTGTTAAATTAACCGTGTAAAAAAAACTGTAGGCCTATTAAAAGCAATATACAATGGAATTCTGATAGTTTGACCTTAAACTTTCTTATGAAAAACAATTTTGACAAAATTGTACAAAATATATGTTCACGACTGTATTTCCTTGTTGATGAAAATGGTTAAATAATGATTTTAGTTTAGTTTTTAGCTGTTTTGTTTAAAAGTTTGGGGTCAGTCTCTTATGCTCACCAAGGCTCTTCAGTGTCACAAAATATGCTGATTTGGTGCTCAAGAAACATTTCTTACTATTATCAATATTGGGGGAAAAAGGGCTTCTTAATATTTTTGTTGAAACTGATACTTTTTTCAGAATCAATTTAATGCATCCTTGCTCAAAAGAAAATTGTATATCTATACTTTCTGCTTGTATGATAAGGTAACTAACAGTAAATCATTTAACAATTTTTACTGTAGCATTTTTACATTCTTTTCCTTTCAATTAAGAATGTATAGCAATTATGTGCTATAAAGGTCTGTGAGTTGAGGAAAGATAGACTCCTCCCCTTCCTCACACTAATTAAGTATTGACCAACCAATAACAGAAGAAAAGATTAACAATCCCATTTTAAAGTCTAATGTGCAGGAGTGTCTTCTGTGTTTTTAAGATCTGTTGTCAGATGGCATATTCAAACTGTCTGTGTATCAGTCGCCAGTATCAATTTAATGACCTCCATAACCTCCACATCTGACACCTCAAAAGTACTCCACAACTGATTAACAGGAGACTGCTGCAAAGAGCATCATATCACAGAACAATATGACAAGCGGAACAACTGGAACAAGCGCAACTGAATGAAAACCTGCCAATTGTGCCATTTGACATCTGAATTTGTATGTATTTAGCATATTCAGTCAGACTGAATTGCTGACCAGCAGGAGTGGCCATGTAACTGGAGTGGCCCCCAGGCTACAGTATGAACTGCTTATAAATTCATTGGACTTCACCCCATCTGATAGAACAAACAGAGCCAGACCTATAAGCTGAGCTTATGGGCCCATTAACTCCTCTCCAGGTCTGTGTTTATCGCAATACTGGTAGTGCAGGATAGTCCCCACGGACATCAAACAGCAGCATAAATCCACTCTTGAAAACCTCTGCCATATTTTACAGCTCATTCGCATGCACTAAACGGCTTTCTAATGGGTGTTTAGGAATTAGTGCACTGGTGAACGGGATACCCCCACAGCCCCCCGCAATATGGAGCGACCCAACCAATCTCATAATATGAGCCAATTACATTATGGTTAATTTGCCTATTTAGAGAAAGCACATCGAAGCAACAAATAATCACAATCACAGAAAACAATGTCTATCTTGTCTTTTTTAGAGGTGACATAAATGCAATCCAGTAATCATATGCACATGCAGTCAGCAACTACAACAATTTAAAGTCTGAGATTTTGTTTCATAAAAAAAAAAAAAGAACTGATTCATTTGTGATATTTGTTTGGGAATTATTATAGTGAACCAAACTATACAGGTTACATTGTATTTTAGTGCTGTAGATGTTTCATTGTTTTTCAATGCATGTGCAAGACAAAACTGGAAAGGTTGAAAAATCTTCACCTTTGTGTAAAGCACTCATCAACAGCTATATTTCCATCCACCTAATTTTATGCAAATTTTGGGATATTGCATAAAAAACCGCTGGATGGAAACACCAGGATGTGCATAAATTCTAAAAATGCACATAAAAAGCTATTCAGTCAAATAACACACAATTTCAAATGTCATTTTAATATTTTTTTAATGCCTGGGCCAAAGTCCATCATCAACATGATTTGGTATTATCACCTCCCAAAACTGTTTCACATGATTACTGTACGTTCCCAAACATCAGGCATCAGAACACAAAAGAAACGGACAATGCATTTTTAAGTACAAATATGCATTCTGTGTGAACGGCCCCTAAGAAGAGCAGTCAGAGAGTTTTATTTCAGTGTTATTTCTGCATTGGCGAGAACCATTAACATAACCAAACTTCATTTACTTTGTACATCTAAAAAAATATGAACATCTGACTTACTGTCTCTTCACATCTCAGTTGCGATTTAATCTCTAAAGGAACATGCCCTCAATCTCATACTATCATATCAAGCATCCACGCTCCCTTCTTGTGCATTTAAATTACACGCAACAGCTCAAAATCCTCATTTCCTGTCAGTAATCAACGCACAAACACACACATCACTGCAATTTCACAGGTGGAACTCTGCTGGTGGGTTGAAGTGCTAATAGGGGTGAGTTATTTGTGCCTGATAGTGTGTGTGTGTGTGTGTGTGTGTGTGTGTGTGTGTGTGTGTGTGTGTGTGTGTGTGTGTGTGTGTGTGTGTGTGTGTGTGTGTGTGTGTGTGTGTGTGTGTCAAGGGGATTTATATATCCTCATGCCGGATTTTCATTTGGGAGAGAATAATAACAGATCAGATATAGGAGTTAATCACAGCTTTTCTTCTTTATATCACCCCTGAGAATTCGACATGGCTCTCTCTCTCCGTTTCCATCTCACTTTGTCTCTATCTCTTTCTCCTTCACCTTCTCTATTGTCATCTCTCCTTTTTCCCTGTGTAAATGCCTCATAAATCAGATTCATATAAAGCAGCCGTCACATTGGGGCAGCTGTTGTCCCCCAAAAACTCATTAAAGAAAGAAGAGAAGCACTCTTCCCTAATGAAAGTGAAGTGATGTCTAGGTCTTAACACACATTATTCTACAAGGGCTTATTGGGACAGAGAGAAGGAAGGAGAAGAATATGATAAAGAGGTATGGAAAGGAAGAGAAGAAAGGAAAGACATAGATATTGGAGTGTTATGATGATTAATAGGATTCTCTGGGGAAGAGAAAAGTCAAGATGAAAGCTAGTGATACAAAGCCGTCAGATAATTCAGAAGGGAAATACACAGCGTGTCTGTACTCACATATAATGGGCTATAAATACTAACACAATAAAACAGATGGAATAAAAAATATAGCAACTTGGGTTTTGTGTAGAGGGATATATTAGCATGAATATTCTGCTTTGTTTGGCTAGTCAGATGTTTAGGCCGTTTGTAGTAGCAGCTTCATACGAAGCTGTTTTTAATTGCTCCTTTGGGAAAGACTGTACTTAATAAAGGACAAGCTGCTTTAGTGCTCTATATCAAATGTGTAGTGCATGTTTTAGGCAAAAAAAAAGGTAAGCATGAAGGCTTACCCATAACACTAACTGTATGTAAGCAGATTGTGTGAAAACATTTGAATGAGATCATACGAACTAGCCACCAATTCAGGAAAAATTGTGTAAGAGTAAGTATATAACAGGAAAAGGCAAAAGGGACTAAATAATGTCTTCATTTATATTTATATATGCTAAAAATCAATGCTAGTATGTGTTTTATAGGCTACCTGTGTCTGTGTGTATCTGTGAGTGTGTATGTGAACGACTTGGCTTCACTAATCGATTTTTGTTCTTGTTCATCAGTGTAGCAGATATAAGTCATGGTCAATGCTTTGAAAACCTATGCTGGAACCGAGAGTGGAAGAGGTGTATGTTTTATCTGTGTGTGTGTATGTGAGGCAGGAAAAAAGGGAGAAATAGGAGCGGTCTTGTGGCATAAATGTGATAGACTCTTGAGTGATGTCCTGTCAGCTTGTTGTTTTGACACTTGTCAGCTCCACACCTCTATGGACGTGTTTTGTGTGTTTGTATGTGTGTGTGTGTGTGTGTGTGTGTGTGTGCGTGTGTGTGTGTGTGTGTGTGTGTGTGTGTGTGTGTGTGCGTGTGTGTGTGTGTGTAAGTGCGCATGAGTTGGCCGTTCTGACAGCATAAGTTAAGCCCCTGCGGACCCTGTTGAAGATGAAGTGACAGGCTGGTCAGTGTGTGAGTGAACAGAAACATTTAACCAAGCTGACAGGTTAATCAAACTCAGATGAGCAGGTAGAAGAAGCATCCACATCAGTCTCTTTATCTCACTTCATTAACCTGGAACAATCACACTAAAATATCTGGTTGCAGAGCATTTGAATGTGTTGCCATGTTTTCTGCTGGATTTTCAGTTCAGAAGAAATCATGTGTTAATGTGGATGTAAGCTGGCAGTTTGTGAATGCTATGGAATGAAGGCATATAAAGCTCTGTAACATTGTGCTGTTTCGTCCTACTTTCAGTGCATTTGGCTTTCCATATACAGCTGAACACTTGTTCTCTCTCTCAGTTATGTTGCTTCTACTGGCTGTTTATTGCTGTAGATATGCAATGCAGAGAGATGTATACACGACGCTCTCTTCTGGATACGGGGTGGGAATATGCAGCTCATTTGCATTTAAAGTGATACACTCCAAAACAACTCTTTTTTTTTAGACACACCCCAAAAATTATATTTTCCAGCTGTTATAATAAATTATCTGTTGGGTATTTTGGGCTGATGGATCTCAAAATCATACAGTTAATTCTGGAAAGGGTTCAAATATGCAGAAAATTTTGGAAAACCAAAGAATGTGCAGGAGCTGGAGGATTTTTCTGTAGAACAGAAGGCAGTTGAACTGCTCAGGACCAAGGGACTCATGAACAACTATCACAAAATATAAAAACAGTTGTGGATCATTCAGAAGACGACACACAGTATTAAGATTTAAAGGGATACTCCACCCCAAAGTGAAAATTTTGTCACTAATCACTTACCCTCATGTCATTCCAAACCCATAAAAGCTCGTCTTCGAAACACAATTTAAGATATTTTGGGATTAAAACCTGGAGGCTTGAGACTGTCCCATAGACTGCCAAATAATCTATCATCCACGGCACAAGGATAATACACATAGAAATAGTGCATCCTTGTGGCGCGGATGACACAGAAGAGCATACACAGCATACGGTGATATGAAGGGACACAGAGAAGACCTTTGACAAAGGAATTATTGAATAAAGTCGTTATTTTTGTTTTCTTCGCTTACAAAAAGTGTTCCCGTCACTTCATATAACCCAGATTGCACGTCTGATGGCAGATGTAGTATTCTGACGACGACTTTCATACCTTTTCTGGACCTTGACACTGTTATTTATTTGGCAGTCTATGGGACAGTCACAGGTCTCCAGGTTTTCATCCAAAATATCTTAAATTGTGTTCTGAAGATGAACAGAGCTTTTACGGGTTTGGAACGACTATGGGGGTAAGTGATTAATGACAAAATGTTAATTTTGGGGTGGAGTATCCATTTAAGGGTATGTAAACTTTTGAATGGGGTCATTTTTATAAATTCAGTTATTATTTTGTCTTGTGGAGAATATATAGTATAACTGTTACTAAGTATAACTGCTACTGAAATCTGATTAATAAACAAATGATTTATATGAGAAATTTCTTTCTTTTAGAGAAACAAAAACAAATAGAGCGTTTATAGAACGTAGCCTGATTCCTAAATGAATGACTCATATGATCTGGTTCTTTTAATGAATAACTGACAAAGATGGGTTACTTTCTTACTTGCTGAATTAGAATCCAGCAAAGCAGTTACTGAATCAGCATCCAACTCACAGCATTAGCTCTGTCTGTGATTCTGAATCGATTTGCAGTGGAAGCTTTTTGCTGTTTTGGTAGTGCAGCATGCATGTTTTAAATGACTTGAATAAACCCATGTTTACTGAGCAGAAAACCATAGTGCATGGGAAGATAGGAGAGAGAAATAATGAAATAATGAAGATACAGGTGGAGGGAAGACGGAAAAGGGAGGGAAGGCTGCGAAATGAGCGTGAGACTGATGTTCAGCACTCCAGAGCCCTGAAATGTTTTAACACGCCGCTGGAATGCAAATATAGATAAAACAGGTTTCCCTCATTTAATACCAAATTAATTATGTATGCAAGCTTTATTAGTTATGCAGCACAGTTTGAATAACGTGACAAAATTAGCATTTACAAAATGAAACAACTTGATGCTTTTGTTAAACACACATACACAAAGACACCGTCGAAATTTACATCTATTGTCTATCGAACTTTCTATTCATCAAAGAATCCTATAAAATGTAAAATTGAATTTGTTATTCACTGAAAATCTTGTCTTAAAATAAATTACATTTTAAAAATATATATATTAGCATAGAAACTTAATTAACTTAAACTAAAATAGATTTTAAAAAATTCATTAAAATGTAATCTATATTTTTTGTTATAACATTATACAATAGTTTTTTTTTTTTTCAAATACATGCAACCTTGCTGAGCATATGAGACTTCTGTCAAAAACATTTAACAATAACTTAATAGACATTTTATTTGTAATATTGCAGCAGGGTTATTAAACCATTACAAATACTTCAAATAAAAGAAACTTTAAATTAAATTAAATTAAATTAAATTAAATTCAATTCAATTCAATTCAATTCAATTCAATTCAATTCAATTCAATTCAATTCAATTAAAATGATAAATGCACAAAATTAATGACAAATGCAAAATTACACAAATTGATTTTAAATTTAAATTAAAATTGAAAATAAAAAAAATTTTAAATCCAAAATATATATATATATATATATATATATATATATATATAAAAAAACACATAATAGAAATCTCAATGATACTAAACAGAATATTGCAGTTATTATTTACAAGCCAAAAAAAGAAGAAAAAAATGTAGAAGAATGTAGAAGACCTTATGTGTCTTTACCCTGGAAATATATGCAAACGTATTACATGTTACATGAATCTACACTGGACTGAGGGGAAAAAATGAAATGCAAAATAAGGACTTGCCTGTTGATCTCAAAAATCTGACACACACCACTGTGATCAGCCTACCAGTAACTCATTGACATTCATCTGCTGTCGGGATACAGTAAGAGTATTGTAACACATTCACCCCTCTACACTCCTGTCTGTTGACACATCAGTTTATGATCTCATTACACAGTCCATTAATTAGCAGTGAATTAGTAAGAGAGACCAGCCAACAGTGAACACCTGTCCACACACACACTCATGGGTCCTCATATTTGCTCAGCTCATATGTTGTACCTGTAGTAGTGCCATTCTTTTCATTTTATTGTCTGCCTGATGCCACGCATGTTAAGGGCTCTGTGCCACACCATACATCATTGTGATGCTGAGCAACTTTTTGCTCAGGCACCCAAGAGGCCACCTAATCACACTGGCAATACAGCACAGCCTATCACTTAACTAGCATGTCATTCATCACTATGGCAGTTAATTGACAGGTTCTGCTGTAACTGGAAGAGATGTGTCAGCATGGATAAATGCAGGATGGGCAGACAAATGAAAAACATTGTATCGGTTCAGATGTTTAGCAATGTGAGGCACACCAGAGGTCTACTTTACTGTAAATCACTTTAGACAGAAAATTGTAAATGTAAATATAATACTATAGAAGCTGAAGGCCATGAGTAAGACACAATAAGGAGATCCTATAGCCAAATATAGGATGTCCGCTGTCATTACCGTTTGCTTTCTCTGTACGTTAAAACCCAAAAATAAAAATGCTGTCATCTTTTATTCACCCTCATGTCTTTCTAAACCTGTATGACTGTATTACTTTCTTCAGTGAAGTACAAAAGGAGATACTTAAAGCAAAAATGTCTAAGCTGCTTTTTTAAACAATGAAAGTGAATGGTAACCATGGCTGTCAAGCATTTTAAGACAAGATTTTCAGTGAATAACAAATTGAATTTCACACAGTCTTGTGGCATGGGGATGTAGTATTGCTTCAGAAGATGTAGAATATAGTAAAAACATATAATGCAAAATCAAATGGGTGACTTAAATAGTGTTTTTTTGGTGCTTTTTGAATCCGGACAGCCCCTGGTCCCCATCCACTTTCATTAGATGGAAGGGATATGCAAATATATTCTACAAAACAGCTGCTTTTTGTGAACTAATTATAGAATATACTTAAGCGTGAGCTGAATATAATGTTTTAGGACACTTAATTGCCTGTGAATTGCAATTAAATGAAAAGGAATGAATTCAAAGTTATAATAAAGTGTTTTTAGGAGCTTTTTTACCACTTGAATAGGAATTAAGTACATCTTTTTATGTAATTTCATACTTTCTTCTATAGTCTTTGCAAGTTGAAATAGAAAACAAACTGTCCCAATGAATGTAATGACAAGCATTTATGTTAAACTATGTATGTACTTGTCATGTATTTAAATATATTCGTAATTACACATTTGTAATGATTAAGTTGTAACTTAAAATGTATATCTTTGAGATATAACATTTAATGTTATAACCTGAAATATACTTTTATAATGTAAAAACATAAAATAATATTTGAAGTACACTACAAGTACACATTCAATCCAATTAAGCACACTTCTTTTTCACAAGGGTCCCTTTAAAACAGAACCGCTTTGTTTTTCCTCCCCAAAAGGGTCACCTCTAACCTCATAAAAGATCCATGAAGAACAACTACGTTACTATAAAGGTTTTAAATTATTGTTTTCCAAAGGTCATTGAATCCAAGATGTGACGTAGATAGATTAGTCCCAATGTAAGATCAATAAGTGGTCAATAGCCATACCTGCTGGAACAAACCCGGTGGGCTTGTCTGAGGATGAGACAGGCAGAGGTGACGCTGAGACTTCAGACGCAGCGCTGGGCTGAGACCCTTCATTAGCAGCCAAAGGCCACAAGGTCAAGTCCTGCCTGAGGGAGTTCTGTGACACAAGCCTAAAGAAACGCGGGGAGGATTTGGTGAATCTCTCTGTCTTTTTGAAGCACAAAGGTCTGTATAAGAACAGGTGCCGGGGGAAAAGACGGAAAGAAAAAGAGACGGGTCAGAGCGGGTTCATGGAAGAGGGAGTGAACAGTGTACTCGGATTGTCAGGGTGAATTAAGAACAGTAGATATCTGCCTGCTTCTCACACAGGGTCAGACACTCAGAGAATACCAATAACATGATTTCGTGCAGATTATGCACCCCCTTATTGATGTCCCTACCTGTTTGCCTAATCCTAACCCTTCCCCCACACATAACCCTAAACCAGTGTTGCCAAGTCTGTGGTTTTCCCGTGGACTTGGGCTTCTTTAACAGCTCTTGTCACAGGTTGTTTTTCATGTTGGGGTTGAAGCGACCCCAATAACGTGATATTTAGCCTCTGGAATGCAAATTTTGCCATAGGAACCCCATCAAAAAATGTGTATTTTACCCCCGCAATTGGGCTAGTTCTGAGTAACAATTGGGCGGGTTTTGTTGTGCAAACCTGGCAACCCTGCCCTAAACCCAGTACTAGGGGATGCATAATCTGGCAGGGTGCAGAATTCAGAACAACACCTGTTGGTAAAATACACTTTTTTTTTTTCTTGTTTTTTGCTGGGGTTCCCTGAATTTGCATTTCTGGGACTAAATATCACGTTACTGGGGTCGCTTCAACCCGAGGACATGAAAAACAATCCGCGATAACAGTTAAAGTAGCCCAATTCTGTGAGAAAACTGCCAACTTGGCAACACTGCAGCTCTCTGTAAAGAGACAGTTCACCTAAAACCAAAATACTTTCATCATTTACTCACTTCTCATGTTGTTACAAGATTGTATGACTTTCCTGAAACACAACAGGAGAAATATTTCTTTTTCCACACCATTAATAGCTTTCTTGTACAATGCTGTGACATAGGAGGCACAGATCATTTGCATATAATAACCAATTTCACTTTAGCCAGACTCTGCGTGCCCTTTTCATTTTTTCCTTTGTTAATAAGTTGAGCGTGTGCTGAAAACCTCTTCCTTTCTAACTAAAAGTCTTCTCTTTGTGCTCTCAGTAGTTAATTTCATTTAAGTGCTTCAATTAAACGCTGTTTTGACGAGGCTGGCATGGAGAGACATGCACCGAAAAAGGATCAAAGCGTATTAAGGAATCTCCCTGCTTCTCGGGAGGTTAATATTTCATTTTCAGCCTAATTTGCACCAAATCAAAAAGACATAGGAAAGCCAGACGACAGCATGCAGCGGCTGTTAGCTTGGACCAGGCATGTCTCATTCCCTCTTATGTTGCTGAGGAAATTATATTTACCATCTATTCGAGAAGAAAATGACTGGTGTCTGGCCACGATGATGTGGGTGGTATTAAATTGCTGAGTGTATTTCAGTTTTTGTGTGTATTTAGCTAAGATATAGGCCTATTACAGGAATTACCATTACAGGAATAAATTACATTTTAAAATATTTTTAAATATAACAATTGTTTGAAATTGTAATATTTCATAATATTACTGATTTACTGTTTTTTTTTATTATTATTAAATAAATGTAACCTTGGTGAGCATAAGAGACTTCTTTCAAAAACTTTTCAAAAATCTGAATGGTGGCTTATATATTTAAGCAACAGAAGCTGACCCAAATTATTAAGAAAAAGAAAAATAAGATATTAGAACAAATCCTCAAATAAATGAAAAAGACTAAATTAAAACAGGAAATAATATAATTTTAATAACATAATGCAGATAATAAATTATAAATAAGAAATAAATATATGAGCATTACTGTGTGGGAGCAGAGATGATTTTGCCTGGAGCAAAGAGCAAGTGTTTTGAAATTCTGCGTGTCGGTATTTTCTCATGGAATATTTCTCTTACCAGTGTAAAATCTGGAGTGGACTTGGCGTTACAGTACAGAATTGCTGTCACTCCAGTCCACTCACATACTCCAATTCCAGTCTGTGTGTTGCTTGGCAACGCACAACATTTGAAGGATTTGGCTTCTTTTGAAACTATTTTTGTTGGCAGAGATGAATATACACTATATCTAACTGGCCAGATTTTATTTGAAACATAAGTTACTTCATATTAACTTCTGTGTTAAAGCAATACTGATAATGCTTCCAGCATCCCACCACCAACTACATCTCATTCACAATTATGCATTTGGAAGATGCTTTTATCCAAAGTGACTTACAATGCATTCAAGGTGTTCAAGCATTCCCTGGGATTCGAACCTATCACCTAGGTGTTGCTACACTAAAAAAAATTTGTAAAAATAAGGCACAGTATTAATCTAAAATAAATATGAATACTGCATTAATATGAAGGAATTTTCATCTGTATTTTGAATTTTGCACTGCATTGCATAGTGTTTTAGAGTTAATGGAAAGTCCATAAAATTAATGGACAAATGTCCAGTCAGAAAATTACCAGTATTTTTTTTTAGAGGTTTTTTTATTTAATTTAATTATTTATTTATTTTTATACAGTGTAGCACCATGCTGTACTGTTTGAGCTACGGAAATGTCATCTCTTTTTCTATTGATTTCTATTATGTATTAATATTTTAGTCTCATGAATTCAGCAGTCCATGAGGGTATTTAGCCCTAGACCTTCATCTCACACAAGTATTAAATAAAAATGTGAACTCATGAATAAGAGAAAAACAGCTCTCGAAAGGATTCTCAAGACCAAGAGACCAAGACCAGCCATTGAATTTTGCCTTTAAAAGGCAAGTCAGATTATTTTATACTGATTTGCTATTTCTATTCATGCAAGTAGGCTACGGCTCATATCCACTTTTTAGGGAAAATACCAAAACCTCTGAAACTCAAGATTAAATTCAAATAATGTATTTTAATTCATAACATCTTACAACAAAATAGCTACCACAAACTGCATCGTTAAAAAAAAGCCAGCTTTTTACCCTCAAAACTGAAACAACAGCTGGCATGGGTATTTTTAATATTGTTTTTTCTCTTAAGAAAAAACACACACACACACACACACACACACAACAAATCTCCTCTTATAACGTCTCCAATCTTATAACAACGTAAAATCATCCAAAACATCTGGTTTGTAGCACCCCCTAGAGGAGTGTGTGTTTGCTTGTGTATTTGAAAGAGGCAGATGATAGTATTCAGATTAAAACACTGACTTTATGTCTGGTAATCTGGATTAAATCCCGTAGGGATAGGCTGAGAATCTGTATGTGAGTGAGTATTAGTCTTGACTGAATTGAGGGTGGGGATTTGTGTATTTAAACTGAGATTACCAATGCGATCCAGCCTTTGAAAGCTATCTACACACTGAGACAAGGGAGAGAGGTCGCTGTCTCTGACCCTGTTAATTGTAACCTTCTCTCTGAAGCACTCCTGCTAGCATAATCTGCCCTGTGTCTCACATGTGCGCTGTGGCAGTTACAGAAGCCTCTGACATTTCTACACCGTGACAAGCGGGGTGTGAATATGTGTGTGTGCAGTCATGTATGAATTTAAGTGTGTAAGCGTCTATCTGTCTGGTTTAAATGCTTGAGAGATGGTGTTTTAACAGTGCCCTCTGCTGTCTGTTGATAACATTGCCATGCATAAATGCTCATTCACGCACTCCATTAACAGAATCAACAACAATAAATGGAAAAAGTACAGTTGCGTTGATCCTGAGTGATTAGTTTTAGCAATTACAGAAATAAAGAAGTCCTTAAGAAATGTTGTGGTGTAGACCAGTAACTTCAGGGCTGTGGATGGTGAGCTCAGTATGCAGGATCAGCCAAGTGTGTGTGGTTATACTCATTGATTATATGTCAGTCTGCTCTCCACTGAATGCCCATTAGAGCAGACAAAGCCAGATGAATGCACACAAACTACCACAACACACACATAGCAGGTTATGCTAGTTTTAAGTCATATTTTTTCTCTGTTGTGTGTGTGTGTGTGTGTGTGTGTGTGTGTGTGTGTGTGTGTGTGTGTGTGTGTGTGTGTGTGTGTGTGTGTGTGTGTGTTTTATGTAGCATGCTAATTGACATTATTTAGCATGAAAAGAATCATATGGTGTTGTGATATATTAAGGGTTTCGTAACACTCTCTAGGAAACATTCATATTAGTGTTAATTAATAGCTAGACAAAGTAGCAAAATGGCTAACTTTGGCCGTAAAACCCAAAGTATGTTTCAGCCTATGCGTACATCGTGTGGCATCAATTTCATCATTAGCATAATATATATGTACTAATAATTGTTAACAAGCAGTGTGCTAAAATGCTGTATAGCATGCACATAAATGACGATTTAGCTAAATATGTAGCTGTTTCTTACAATAGTTCTGTAAAAAAAAAAAATTGTTAGTAGCTTGTGAAGCTAACTGCTTTTTCAGAAAGCTAGCTTGACTGTAGCTACTACTGAACATTACTTCACACACAATGGGGCATCTGCTGTTTGGGTCACACTTTAATGTTTCAGATCATCAAAAAAAATTTAATATTAGTCAAAGATAACACAAGTAAACACAACATGCAGTTTTTAAATGAAGGTTTTTATTATTAATGGAAAACAAAATCCAAAACTACATGGTCCTGTGTGAAGAAGTGTTTGCCCCTCTGTTAAAACTGTGGTTTATCACACCAATTTCTCTAGCCAGACCCAGGCCTGATTACTGCCACACCTGTTCACAATCAAGAAATCTCTTAAATAGGACCTGCCTGACAAAGTGGAGTAGACCAAAAGATCCTCAAAAGCTAGACATCATGCCGAGATCCAAAGAAATTCAGAAACAAATGAGAAAGAAAGTAACTGAGATCTATTAGTCTGGAAAAGGTTATAAAGCCATTTCTAAAGCTAATTGGGACTCCAGCGAACCACAGTGAGAGCCATTATTCACAAATGGCAAAAACATGGTACAGTGGAGAACCTTCCCAGGAGTCACTGGCTGACCAAAATTACCCCAAGAGCACAGAACGACTCATCCAAGAGGTCACAAAAGACCCACAACAACATCCAAAGAACTGCAGGCCTCACTTGCTTCAGTTAAGGTCAGTGTTCATGACTCCACCATAAGAAAGAGACGGGGCAAAAATGGTCTGCATTGCAGAGTTCCAAGATGAAAATATGGTGGTGGTAGTGTGATGGTCTGGGGCTGTTTTGCTGCTTCAGGACCTGGAAGACTTGCTGTGATAAATGGAAACATGAATTCTGCTGTTTACCAAAAAATCCTGAAGGAGAATGTCCGGCCATCTGTTCGTGACCTCAAGCTGAAGCGAACTTGGGTTCTGCTGCAGGACAATGATCCAAAACACACCAGCAAGTCAACCTCTGAATGGCTGAAGAAAAACAAAATGAAGACTTTGGAGTGGCCTAGTCAAAGTCCTGACCTGAATCCTATTGAGATGCTGTGGCACGACCTTAAAAAGGCAGTTCATGCTCGAAAACCCTCCAATGTGGCTAAATTACTACAATTCTGCATAGATGAGTGGACCAAAATTCCTCAACAGCGCTGTAACAGACTCCTTGCAAGTTATTGCAAATGCTTGATTGCAGTTGTTGCTGCTAAGGGTGGCCCAACCAGTTATTAGGTTTAGGGGGCACAACACTTTTTCACACAGGGCCATGTAGTTTTGGATTTTGTTTTCCCTTAATAATAAAAACCTTCATTTAAAAACTGCATGTTGTGTTCACTTGTGTTATCGTTTACTTATTTAAATTAGTTGGATCTGAAACATTAAAGTGTGACAAAGATGCAAAAAAATAAGAAATCAGGAAGGGGGCAACACTTTTTCACACCACTATGTGTGTGTGTGTATATATATAAGAGAAAAATATAAGCTTGATGACAAAATTCTACATGACAGTTAGCTTGCAGAATTAAAAGAGCTCTGGTGGAAAAATGACAAAGATGACAGAAAATGAATCAATGGGAGATTAAGGAGGATGAGAGGATGTATTTTCTTGGCTCTTGTTTTAATTCCTTTTGTTTAATCTTTCATAATAAATGATCAAAACAAATCATAATGGAGCCTGTCATCAACAACTGAATGAAACTAGCCAAAAATATTGAGTTTGTCTGTGATGTGCTCAAAAGTCTTTCCAGACCAGAAAATAGCTAGAAGGAAACTTTGTTTATTTATTTTATTACAGTTTTGGTAATTGATGGTGTTTTGAGTTTAGCCTGCAAACAAACAAAAACTGGATACAAACTGAAAATCCGATTAGCATGAAAAAAAGAGAACTCAAGTGTTTTCTATCAAAGTATATCACACCTTAAATTTGGCATAAAATGAAATTCACCCTATCTGTTGTCTAACTGCATGTTATTGATCTTATTGTGAATGATTTATTCATGCATGTTTAATTTTTTTACATCATAATTTTTAATCAAAATGTTATAACTCGATCTTCCAGTTGAAAAGACAGACTGGACAACTGCAAGCTCAAATTCAAATCTGTTTCCATCCAATCAACAAGTCCCCATCCTGCTGTATTCTTTTCTATCTGATTTGGCTTCAATTGGCTGTATGTCACAAAATGGAAGAATAGATCTTTCACTCCTTCAGCTACATGGCAAGTTTAAGATGTTTCACTGCTTCTTCAACTGAACTGATGCTGTGTATAAATGTGTGATCTGACAGAGAATGACGTCTGTTCTGACTGACACTCTTTTTCCACACAAGAAACATGCTGTGAAGCTTCTGTTCTGATAATCACATGCATCATTGATCGTCATTCACTTCAGCTCTATATGAGAACAATGCAAAGCCTCTGCTAATGCAAATATAACTCCGTTTTTAAGACATGTGGGCAGAGCTTCACACATGTGCCCAATAATTAACCATGTGGGTCGTCAGGCAACTCTGGCAGTCTGTGGGCACAGCATGGATGGGTCCTTTTCTGACTAACAGCTGGAGGGAGCTCTGTGTGTGTGTGTGTGTGTGTGTGTGTGTGTGTGTGTGTGTATTAGTTTGCTTGTTTGGAAGGAGGTATAATTGGGATTACAAGCTGTAATCAGGAGTCGTGCTGACTGCCCCAGTTTTTGCTGTTTATCTGATTCATTTACTGAGTAAAAGAGCCTCATGGTCTTGGTCTCAGCCAATCATGAGAAGGAAGGAGAGACAAGGGATTACTCTCTTTATAGTCTTTTCTTGATTTATTTGACTATTTTCACGTCAAACTCCCACTTCTTTGTTCTGGGGACACCAGTCAATCAATCATATGCTGTGCACTAAAATATGTTAATGAACCTTATCTGTTTACATTTACATTTACTAAATGTGACAATATTTCTTTCTTCTTTCTAAAGGCCCTATTAAAATCATATTACACAGCTCTCTGAAATATAAACCATCAGTTTAAAGGCAGACTTACTCTGAGCTACGTGGTTGTTAATTGATGGAATACCCTTTTGTTAAAGATGTCAGTCCACATTATTTCAAATTATTTTTTTTCAAATAATCATGTTCAACAGTGGAATTACTGATAAGAATTACATTAAGCAGGAAAAACTCAACTAATTAGAGAACTGCAAAAAAAAATGTTTAGACTACGTAAATATTTGCATGTATACTATGCATATTTTACAATAAACATAAAATATATTGCTTCTGTTTAATATCTTTAAATCAATAGTTTTATATATCTACATTGGTTTTAATTAGATTATGTTATTTGCCATGCTTAATGGAACATATTTATTAATGTTGAGATCCTAATGGCATTATTTTTTTTATGATAATGTTCTTTCTGACTGTTCTTTTTATTTTATTTTATTGGCAGCATTAGTTTTAACAACATGAAAAAAATATATGTAAAGAAAAAAATGCTCATCTCAGACATCCAGATAAGTTTAATGGAAAGTAAATATTAATAGTTTCATTATTACATTTTATTTCATTTTGAAAATTAACTTAATTTTGTTGTATTTATCACACATAATAACACTAACATAAAGCTACAAGAGCACCTTCAGTTCTAGATTCATGTCTCAGTGTAGCTATACAGTTACAGAAAATCCTTTCTGCCCACCAACATTACTTTAGGTAATTAATCATTTCTTTTTTTCACTTGCTTCAACCTTCACTCAGTATTTCTGGATGAGAAGAAACATTATTTTCATCACAAAAACCACTAGAAAATGAGAGACGAGAGTCTCATTAACCAACAGCTGTGTGGTGATGATGAGATTCACAGAGAGGAAGAGAGGAAGGAAGGAAAGATGGAGAAAATAATGGAGGATGAATGGAGTAAATCAAAGCTATGTAAACTGCATGTGTTCATGATGCAGATCCTTCATCATTCAGAGATTTATTTAGAATTACGGAGCTCCTCATCAAAATTCTGCTAAAGTAAATAGCAGTGCTACACCAAATACGCTTGATGCAAATGAAGGAGCTGTGACACAAATAAACCATGAAATAACCCTCTTCCTAAGTAAATCCCGCTCCTGCTAGCTGGTTGCTAATGCCATCCTTGTTTTTTGGCAGTATTATTATCATTAGCTAGCTCAATATAACACAAAACAAGACAATGGTGAGTCCCCACCATGACAGAAAAACAAATGTATGTGTGTGTTTTTGATACAGGAGTGAGTCAGTGTCAGTGGGTGTTAATCCTACAATAATCTTGGCAAGGGTGCTGCAGTTTTTCATTCCCAAATAAATACAAAGGCCACCAGTATGAGACTGAACTGGTAAATCAAGGAGAGCTTAATTACAAAAAGTTGTTAACTCTCTTGTTCTATGTTCAATCCAGCGCCGTCTCCCATGGTTATCAACAAACAAGGGACTGAGGGAGGATCATCATCATTATTATTGCTTGTGACACTCTAACGAGACGCTATCATCAATCTTCTAACAGCTTCTCAGTAGCACTCCATTTTATAGCTTTCAAATATTGTCAGACGTTGGACTAAACCAGATAATCAAGGCAAAAGTCAATGCAATACAGGTGTTTTACTGGATAGAAGTCCATTATTTCTTCCACTTGTTCACAATAATGAAAAGGGACTCATTTGCAAATCCTAAAAATGAAAACATGCCAATTTAGGAACTAATTTTCAGCTCCTACAAATGAAAACATGTACATTTTAGGGTCCAGATTAGAATAGCCTACAGAACTAAACACTCACTGTAACTCCACACTAGCAAAGTAGCTATATGTTGTGTAGCTACAGCACGTTACAAAGGTACTGCAAGTATACAACTTTCTCGCCATCTAGTGGTCAAAAGTATAAACTGCATTTGAATTTGCTGTCACTATTCCTTTCATCAGGCCTAACTCCAGGCATAGATAAAATGCTACAACAACAAAAAAATTTAATAATAAAGAAAATATACAGGTAAAAATACAAAAATAGAACACAACATAACCAACCTGAAGTGACCGATCTTTGCCTGTAGTTTTGAGCCTTGTGCATTTGTACTACAAATACCATTGTTAAACTATGGTTCATCTGTGGTTACCTTGGTTTAACTGTAGTAACCATGATTTTTTTTTTTGTTTTATTTGTAGTAAAACCACGGTTATTTTTCATAAGGGTTGTGCAATAGTTTGAACAAAAGCATACATCTCTCTTTCGCTTTCAGAGAAACTGTCATGTGGCCTCTTTATCTTATGAATGTATAAAGTGACATACCACAGACTGAAGATTGAGCAATGCAAAAGCCATAAAAGTTGTAAACACGGAAACAAGACCAGTGATTAATGACTGACACCTGTTAAGATTAGGTTCAGGCTATTTTTTACCTCAAAATGAGCATGAGAAATTACTTCTCCTAAAAAAAAAAAAAAAAAAAAAAAAGAAGCCTTTATACTATCAAGAGATTTTAGTAGAAATAAATTCATGCCATCAACATTTAGTACACTAAAGGTACAACAGTGTACCTTTTGAAATTGTACCGGCACCCAGTGGCAACTTTTGTCCTTTTTTTTTAATTTGAAACATTATTTATATAAAAATTAAGCATTCAACCTAAATTATTATTAGTTTAATTTTCCTATTCTCTGTACTAAGTAATGATGTATTATTGTAATTGTAAGGTATTATTTGTTAAAATGGCTTTAAAACACACAAAACTAGCTTTTAGGATGAGAGGATCCTAATGGAGGACCAGGAAATTGTGAGATGTTTTTCACTCAGTTTGCATAGTACACTTAAAAAATCTGTGACAGTATGCTTGGATTGCAGAAGAATGTGCAAAGTCATTTTTTGTAAGCCATTTTGATGGCAATATGCATGGAATGCAAGAGAAGTAATCAGAAAACCACTGTGAAATTATTCCCAAAATAGAGAAATAAAGTCACACAACCTGTTCTACAATTTAAAACTTTGATGTTTAAAAGCATATCTAATTCTTAGTAACAGACCTCAATTCATACTTATTGGCATGATAATCAATATTAAAGTTAAACCAGATGACTCTTGTCACAGAAATACCCACAAATAATTCTCTACATTAATGTATAATAATGATATATAGATTTATAACTCTTTCTAATTGTGAATGAAGATCCACATGAACCAAAGGCCCTCATGTCTGTGAACTGTTAAAGAACTGTTTAGTTAAATCAAGCCATACACTTTATCTTATTGGTATTTTAGTGTCTTTTTTAATAGATACTTTACTGAACATTGTGCTGTTTATGAATTATGAAGAAGAAATAATAGACTAAACAGCCACAAGGATGACCATTTTTATGCATGACGATAACACCACACAGATGTTAATTTTCAGACGTTTTTATTCCCTACTTTATAGAAACATAGTGTTTGTGTAGTCAAGAGATTTGAAATTAAGTGTGATTTTGAGGTATTACTGTAGAATCAAACAGTTGACATTCAGTTGACATCAGGTCCATGTTGACCTATCCTGCGGAACACAAGAAAATCATTTCATTCCTAGTTGTAAAGTAAACAATGAAATGTATTTATTAAATTTAAACTGTTTTGATGTTTATAGAAGCCTGTTGTTGATAGGTAAATGAACTTGCCCCAATTGTGTGAATTGACTAAAGCCATGTAATCATATTAGTAATGAACTCACCCATTAGACCAGAGGGTAACTGGCTAAAGTAGCGATGCCACATTGGTTGCGCTTGTTTCTGGACATAAGGATGTAGCCCTGTTCACCCCATCCCAGACCCCAGCTAAAATCACAACAGTTTTGAGTTATTAAGTTGTTTTGTCTCTGTTCAGTTCTGTACTATTTTTTATTATTATTATTCATTTTTGTTTCATCAACTTGTGCTTTTTTCTTAACCTGTTCTTGACGATCCAATAGTCCTCTCCACTTGAACTTCCATAACCAACAGCCAGGACACCATGATCTAAGTCAGAGCTGCTGCACTCAGGCTCATCGTAGATACCTAGAAACATTATTTATTACATTAGCCAGCACATTTCTATTTAAAAGCTGAGTAAATAATGAATAAAATGTCACATTTAAAACCAAGTGACAGCATTTACCTGATTCATAGAGCTGAAAGCTAATGTGGCCAGCATCAATGGCAACAGATACAGGGCCGATTGTGGCAACAGCCTCCTGTAGTGCACCTTCATCCCCAGTGTTGATATCAACATATCCTGTGCAGGTGGCACCCACAGTGCTCGGGTTAAAACGGCACAGATCATTCTGCGAGGAGAATATTGTTGATTAAAACTGTTTTTAAAAAATCGGCTGAATTATTTGTTATTCAAACATTACTATGACTCACAATGGCCTCATATGGGTAGGACTCCTCTGTATCCAGACCCCCATTGGCTTCAATGTACAGGAAGGCCTGGTCCATTAGTCCTCCACCACAGCCCATGTTCCCAAAACCACCAGAGCAGTCCACCAGCTGTTGCTCACTCAGGGACACCAGTTTTCCTGTCTTCTTGAATGTTTGACCCTCCAGGGCACCAGTCTGAGAGACAAAAGAGGGATGAATAAAGCAGAAAGGTAAGACCGCTGAACTGCACTGTCTATGGACTCTATTAGCACTTGCCATATAAGATCTGTTTGTAAAGGCAAATATGTGAGTCTTACTGCACTAAAGGCCCAGCATGATCCACACTGCCCCTGGTCTTTAACACCAGTCACGTATCCCTTGTCCCTCCAGTCCACGGAACTGGGCAGCACAACAGCATCGTTCAGCCGGAAGAATGTAGCACCACCACGGGCCTTAGTGTTATTCATGGAGCCAAGACATCCGTGGAACGCCACCTGTCTGAATTCCTCATTGCTCTGAGAGAGGATAGAGGGAATATGATGAAGTTTAATGTAAAGTAAAATAAATTACTTGAATTAGATAATTAATTTTATATATTTGTTTATTAAGCTATATTTAAAAAATAATATATTTTAAAAATACGCTACACATTTATCATCAATTTTCTCAATTATTATGATGATCATTTTAATGTCCTGTGTGTGTGTTTTAATTTTTACCATGTCAGCAAAGTATGTCATGCCAAGCCTGTAGGATTTGATGCCCTGATCTGCCATCATGTTGTGGACCAAAACCAGTTTACGATTGGACAACCAGATCTGCTTACGCTGAGACTCTTCCTCCACAGAACGGTAGATCTTACCTGATGTTTGACAGAAAATAAATATCTTAATACATGCATTTTTAACACAATTAATTTGATTATAGTTATTTTTAATGTTATAATTTCACAAATTTTACTATAAAGCTTCACATGTTTAAAAAACAATCTGAGGATGCAAAAAAATAAAAAATAAAAAATATTGAGAAAATCACTTTTAAAGTTGTCCAAATTAAGTTCTTAGCTATGCATATTACTAATCAAAAAATAAATTCATGGAACATGATCTTTACTTAATATCCTAATGATTTTTGGCATAAAAGAAAAGTCAATAATTTTGACTCATACAATGTATTGTTGGCTATTGCTACAAATATACCCATTCGACTTATGACTGGTTTTGTGCTCCAGGGTCACATATACCCTGGAAAGTTACTCAGTGTCAAGTGCTGAGTTAGGTTAAGTCATTTCTCATACACTGTCATTAAAAAGTTTGGGATCAGTAAGATTTTTGTTGTTTTTAAAATAAGTTTCTTCTGTTCAAAACTGCATTAATTTAATCAAAAAGACACACACAAAAAAAACAGTAATACTGTGAAATATTATTGCAATTTAAAATACCGATTTTCTATTTTAATACACTTTAAAATATAATTTATTCCTGCGATCATTACTCCAGTCTTCATTGTCACATGATCCTTAAGAAATCATTCCAATATGCTCATTTATTATCAATGTTGGGAACAGTTTTTGCTGCTTAATAATTTTTTGGAACCTGTGATACTTTTCTCAGGATGTTTTTGATGAATAAAAAGTTTAAAAGAACAGCATTTATACAGTAGCATAAAAGCCTGAAATGAGAGAGGAGACAATGAATGATGTGAGATTCATCGAAATGCTTCTGTCTTTGATTATTGTCCAAAAGGCTTCACTTTCTGTTTTGTCTAGTTTGTTTATTCAGTCAGTGAAGAGAAACTGATGACTCTCTTTCCCCAAGATTTTAAAGAAGACATAGATAAAACTAAAGAAGGAGACTTTCTTACCAAATTTCATTTTCCATGCATGAAACTCCATGTCCTCCAGAGAAAGACTGGCAGCACTGGCAACAGCCAGAAAAGCAGCGGCAACAACCAAAAACTTCATCCTGCACTGAGAAAGAGAAGACACAAGTGTGAGGTCGGACAAGAGGTGCACAAGATAAAACAGAACTGAGTGTCTAACGTCACTGTTTCATTTCTTCTGTCACACTCCCCCACATTTTTCCTCCAACAGTTTTTTTTTTTTTTTTTTTAAATCTGGTTAAACCTGAGTACTTACTTGCGATGGTATGTAGGATATACATTTCCTTGATGTCAGTCACCCTGGCCTGTCAGTGTTTACCAGAATGAAGATCTGATGTTATATAGGGGTTTTCATGAATGAACACACTCTATCTTTGAGCATGCACAATAGCCTCTAATAACAGCAATCAATAAATAATGAATATATGCAGTAATCCTTATGAGGTCATATCACAGAGTCTATTTTAAAACTGTTTATTTCCATAAAACTGCATCTGTTTCTTAAAAACAAACCAGGCTGGATAGACTTTCTTAAGACAAACACCCTCCCAGGACCTAAAGCTCTTCTAAACTGTACTGTAGTTATTGTATTTTTATGAATTCTATCAGTCACTGACAGATTGGAAGAAATAGAGGCCCATGTGACCTTCTGTCTATTGAAAGTAAAAACGTATGAATGTCACCCAACTCCAGCAGATGCATCTCACAATGGAGACTTGGTTTCATGATTTTGAAAAAAGGCTTGTGATTTGGATTCCTGACCATTTAAAGAACTGTTCAGTTAAAATAAGCCAAACACTTGGCTATCTGCTTGGTATTTTAGTGTTCTTCAAAAAATTTAATTTTAGTGTCTTTTAACAGATGAAGACTTGGTTGCATGATTTTAATGGGAAAAAGTCTAATGTTTTGAATTCCTGATGATTTTAAAGAGCTGTCTAGTTAAAACAAGCCAAACTGAGCATTGTGCTGATTGTGAATTATAAAGAGAATATATAGGAAAAGACCAAAACCACAAGGATGAGAATATAAATGTTCATTTTTATTCCATACTTCATACTAACATAGTGTTTTCCTAGTCAGGGGATTTGAAAATATAAACAACAGCTGAAGTTAGTTTATTCAAATTTTTCAAATTGTAATTAAACTAAAAATATGATTATGAGGTATTATTGTAGAATCAGTCAAACAGTCCACATTTCCTTTTCTCCCTTCCACTCCAGGTCCATGTTCATCTTTCCTGCAGAACACAAGAAAATCATTTTATTCTTAATTGCAAAGAAAACAATGAAATGTATTTATTAAATTTAAACCTATGTTTTAAATGTTTATATAAGCCTTTTTTACAGGTAAATGAACGTGTCCCAGTTGTGTGAATTGACTAAAGCAAAGAAATCATATTAGTAATGAACTCACCCATTAGACCAGAGGGTAACTGGCTGCAGTAGCGATGCCACATTGGTTGCTCTTGTTTCTGGACATCAGGATGTAGCCCTTGTCACCCCAGTCCAGACCCCAGCTAAAATCACAGCAGTTTTGAATGTTTAGATTTAGTTTTTCTCTTCGTTCAGCTGTGTACTATTATTGTAACATCAACTTGTGCTTTTTTCTTAACCTGTTCTTGACGATCCAATAGTCCTCTCCACTTGAACTTCCATAACCAACAGCCAGGACACCATGATCTAAGTCAGAGCTGCTGCACTCAGGTTCATTGTAGATACCTAGAAACATTATTTATTAAATTAGACAACAAATATCTCATTCAAACCTGAATAATTAATGGATAAAATTTCACATGTAAAACCTAACACCTAAAAAACAAGTGATAGCATTTACCTGATTCATAGAGCTGGAAGCTGCTGTGTCCAGCATCGATGGCAACAGATACAGGGCCGATTGTGGCAACAGCCTCCTGTAGTGCACTTTCATCCCCACTGCTGACATCAACATATCCTGTGCAGGTGGCACCTACAGTGCTCGGGTTAAAACGGCACTTGCCATCCTGCATGGAAAAAATTGATGAGCAAAAATGATTAAAATCATTTAAACAACAACAAGCTGAAGCATTACGGTAAGAATCAAACATTATTACGACTCACAGTGGCCTCATATGGGTAGGACTCCTCTGTATCCAGACCCCCATTGGCTTCAATGTACTGGAAGGCCTGGTCCATTAGTCCTCCACCACAGCCCATGTTCCCATAAGAACCAGAGCAGTCCACCAGCTGCTGTTCACTCAGAGACACCAGTTTTCCTGTCTTCTTGAATGTCTGACCCTCCAGGGAACCAGTCTGAAAGACAAAAGAGGGATGAATAAATGCAAAAAGGTTAAGAATGCTGACCTGGGCTATATGGACTCTATAAAATTGCCATATAAGATCTCTTTGTAAATGTCAAAATGTGGGTCTTACTGCACTGAAGGCCCAGCATGATCCACAATCCTTCTGGTCTTTAACATCAGTCACGTAGCCCTTGTCCCTCCAGTCCATGGAACTGGGCACCACAACAGCATCCTTCAGACGGAAGAATGTAGCACCACCACGGGCCTTAGTGTTATTCATGGAGCCAAGGCATCCGTGGAACGCCACCTGTCTGTATTCCTCATTGCTCTGAGAGAGGATAGAGGGAATATGATGAAGTTTAACGTAAAGCAAAATAAATGAATTGAATTAGATCATTAATTGTATATATTAATTTAAGTATATTTTAAAATATATTCTAAAAAGACTATAATACAAAATATAAAAAATACACTACACATCCATCATCAGTAATCTCACTTATTATGATTATTATAATGACCTCTGTGTGTGTGTGTGTGTGTGTGTGTGTGTGTGTGTGTGTGTGTGTGTGTGTGTGTGTGTGTGTGTGTGTGTGTGTGTGTGTGTGTGTGTGTGTGTGTGTGTGTGTGTGTGTATGAGAAAGAGAGAGAGATGCGTGTGTGTGTGTGTTTTAATTTCTACCATGTCAGCAAAGTATGTCATGCCAAGCCTGTAGGATTTGATGCCCTGATCTGCCATCATGTTGTGGACCAAAACCAGCTTGCGATTGGACAACCAGATCTGCTTACGCTGAGACTCTTCCTCCACAGAACGGTAGATCTTACCTGATACACACAAGCACAGCTGATGACTCTCTTTCCCCAAGATTTTAAAGATATAGATAAAACTAAGAAGCAAGACTCTCTTACCAAATTTCATTTTCCATGCGTGAAACTCCATGTCCTCCAGAGAAAGACTGGCAGCACTGGCAACAGCCAGAAAAGCAGCGGCAACAACCAAAAACCTCATCCTGCACCGAGAAAGAGAAGACACAAGTTTGAGGTTGGACAAGAGATGCACAAGATAAAACAGAACTGAGTGTCTAACGTCACTGTTTCATTTCTTCGGTAATACTCCCCCACATTTCCCTCAAACACTATTTATTTAAATCTGGTTAAACCTGAGTACTTACTTGTGATGGTATTCAGGATATACGTTTCCTTGATGTCAGTCACCCTGGCCTGTCAGTGTTTACCAGAATGAAGATCTGAGTTTATATAGGAGTTTTTAGTGTCTCTGATCAGGTGCCTGTCATAAACCCATAAAAAAATTGTGATGGTGAGTGCAAAAGAAAAAAAGGCGGAAATTACGTAACTGCAATTGTTTGTGGCTTGTAAGAGTGTAAAGCTGGGGAACACACTGTGAAAAAGGAAATTTCCTGTAAACATCAAATGGAGTTTCTTTTCTTTTTTCTTTCATCTTTTACAGTATATTTGTTTGATTGTGTCTCAGCAGTATGTGAATTGTGATTTTAATTAAATTATTCAAGTCAATGTCAGCAGTCATACCAATGACAGCACTGCAAAACATCAGTCATAAATGTTTTGATGAAGTTGCAAATTTTCCGCCTCTTCCAGTAACAAACTGCATGTGACACATTCTTTCAGAACCAGTATGCCTGTGTATATATGTGTCTATGTCTATATGTGTGCTTAATCTGAAAAAAACTTATATGAGTAAAGTTAATTATATATCAACAGTAGAGAAAATGTACAGGTAATATTAGCATAATTTTAAACTAATATATCATTTCCAAACATGTTGAAAAAATGGAATAATGTCACAGAGGTCTTCTAAAGGAGGTCAGTTTGCAGTAATGACAGGCTTACTGTACATTGTCCAGTGACAACAAGCTATTGCCCTTTTAATAAGCATGTGAGTGAATTTGTGTAGGTTGGTATGGGCTTGTGTGCAATCTCAGATAAAAATGTATACATTTGGATAAAATAATCTGTCATATACATAAATGAATATATAATATAAATATATATAAGTACTGTTGCATGTCAGCAATACATGAGTTGATCAAACAAACACATTAGGGAATGTTGCATGACTGTCAGTGTATAACAATGTTTATGTTAACCCAAGAGCACAAAGCAAAAGTTCAGCAAAAATTATTTTAAAATGCTCCAGGCAAAGATCACCAACTTCCTTGTCCTCACATTCTCATGAATAATATTTCACATGGTTTTTACTACACTGTGATGATGATTTCAGGGTTTTTTTTAACTCATTCTCTCTCCTGTAAGCATTGTGATTAATATACAGTAGCATTTGATTTCCTGTTAATGTGAAATACCATTTGAGTGGGAAGATCCAGGTTACTCTGAATCACATAGCTTGTCTGGATTTCTTTGAAAGGTTTTACCCAACCCACATCCTGTTTACCTCAGTCTCACAAAGATTTTGCATCATTAACATATACTTGCTCATTCTGTATTACCTGCGCTTGTTTTTATGAGTCTCTTTTTCCCTTCACACTGTCACATAATATCTTTTTTGCACTCTCTCAGATGATCATGAATCCTGTGAACTATGGACTCAAAGCCAACTTAAAGACCACATTAATGTTTCTCTCTGAGCTGTTTTTGCACTGTCATGATAGCAGTAAAAGATCAAGTGACATGGCACAGAACATCCCCTTGTTTGAAGAACATGGTTGATGTGGTTTTAGGGTAACATGTTGCAGTTCTCTATAGGATAACTGGACTCCTTTGTACTGAAGTAGACAAAAGTACAGAGCTCTCTTTTTGTTTTTTTGCACGTGTTTTGTGGTGGTTTCAAATGTATAGATGTAGGCATTCGTGTGTTCTCATGTGTTCGTGCTTAGTGTACATTTTATGTTTGTGCACAAACAAGTTTTCTTCCTCATTATTATCATAATAATGAAGCCTCATGCTCGCTAACCAAGACTTCATTTATTTGATCAAAATACAGTTAAAAACAGCTATTTAAAAATTGAAAATATTTTGAATTGTAAGTTATTCATGTGATGACAAAACTGAATTATAAGCAGCCATTACTCCAGTCTACAGTGCCACTCAAATTTTCAGAAATAATTCTAATATGCTGATTTTAATATCCAGAATTTAAACTGACTGTATAGTTGTGCATAGTTTGTATCTTAATAATTTAGCATATTGTATCATAGTGTTGCTGATCATAATAATGTTAATGCTAATAATAATATATTTCACTGTTTGATTTCTGTTTAGTGTGTACAATTTTGGTATTGTACGACCACCACTTAATTTTTGATGTAAAATCAGGGCAAAATCAGTTAAAAAATGACTGATCTTAACCACACTAGGTACATTTGAACTCATGGGAGAAGCCACCAGATGACAGAAAACTACTTGCTTGCTGCATTTCTGATCACATGTGTAAAGTATGACATTTTTATAACTTGTGTCAAGTGACTGACTGTATCTGTGTACTAAAAACTTGGACAGACAGATGACCAGGCAATATCTGGCCAAAAAAAAAAAAAAAATCATCTAACACATGATTGCCATATAACAACAATATAACTGCTAAACCATGTGACTAATGTTTTTCAGAGATTTTTACACCATTTTCCACGAAGTTTGGAAAATCAATTATAATACATGACCAGCAGAGGTCGTTTTTGTTTCTGTTCATGTAAGTGTGAAACACACCTGACAAAACTTTAAAGGTCACATACCATTTAATGAGCTTTTTGAATAACTGCTCACACTTGAACTGATTATAAAATGACTGAAATGACTTCCTTAGTCTGTAAAAGTGCATTAATGTATCGCTTGAAAAACAGAATAACACTGCTTTGTTCTTGTTCTGGCCTATTTATTTAAGGAACTTTGAGGCATGCATTTTTGCTACATATATATTCATAATCAACTTTCTGTTTTATCTTAAAACATAAATATAAATAGGCCCTGTTGACAGACAGAGATTTTGTACCAGCTGGCTGTCATGTTTTACAGTTTTGGCAGGGGAGTCTTAGAGGAACCAACTATCCATGCACCCGTTTATAATTTCATGACCAGACAAAAGAGAGTTTGTGACCTACAACATCAGTGATAAGCCTGGCACATCTTTCCTTCCAGAGGAACATAAACACAGTCTGATCAGTATCAAATCTGGCCTACAGCAGCCCATAATTACACAAGACACAAAAATAAATCAAACTTTTCTGTAAGTGACCTTCTTGTCTCTGACTAACATGTTAGCTGGAAATGTTTCTTTGGGTCACACTCTAGAAATTTGGATGACACAAAGACAAATCAGATTTTTAACTGACAACACAATTTTGAAATATCTAACAAGTATTCTTTTTAACATTTCATAATCTTTCAGAAATGAGTAATAGGCCACTACAAGAACAAGGCAACATATTTAAATGCATGTTTAATATGGAAATACAAACAATTTCTTACATTTTTAGTCTTAACGGAACATTCATTCATTCATTTTTAATTCAATAAAGTAGACTCACACATAAAAAATACACCAGAAATGACTTTCCTCTTATAATAACATTTATGGAACCTCTCTGAAGTGGTTCATTAACCTGGAAAATCACATCATTTTATTTCACTCTTTAATGATAAGGTATGGTTTATTGATTCTTTAAATTCCCTCAGATTTCAGTTTCACACCGTGGCACGTTTTCTAAGAAAAAGAAAAAACTAACAGCACTGGCCGAAAATGTATTTTAATTGAAACACATAAATACTAATGTATATATAAATAAAAATACTGTACATGGGAAGAAAAATAATGCAACAAAACAATATTCACTCAATATAAACAGCCAGATTTTTAGAAAATGTGTCATTTTATATACTGCACCATGCAATGTTTCTTACGTCTCACCGTCCAAACAGAGATCCGTAGAGAACAAGCTGGATTTTTACACCACAATAAATTAGTTTAAAAAAGATCAAAAAACAGAAAGACCATGTTGTCTAGCACCCCTGCCTCCCCTAGGTGTTCTCTTCTCGCCCTATGTTCATATCTCCATGGTGCACACAAATAGTCCTGGAGCGTGTTCAGAGCGTGTGCAGAGCTGGTGAAGAGAGCCGCTGTGCGTGGGGGCTAAAGAAACAACAGTTCGGCTACAATGGGCCAAACTGCAGGCTTTAATTGGATGGTCGATGAAGGGCTTCTCATTAAAACCAATAGAGCTCCTTCCCTTTCTTGTGGTGCTGGAGACCTGCGGTGCAAAGCAGACATGAACACAATGGCTAAACACAAGAGGAAACATTCACACACAGAATCTCCATGGTGGCTGCAAACTCTCTATATAATAAGCACCAACAACTGAGGCCAAACAATCCATTTCCTGCCATTAACCTGGAGTGTGTGTGGCTCGTTTGCTTTAAACATAATTCATGCACTTTTCTAAACAGAACATTGCGCGAGCTTGATCGGTAATTTGCTGGTAAATTCTAAGTTAGTTTGGAAAATTAAGTTCTGTATAGCACACATGAGTTTACCAGCAAAATACTTAAGTTTACACAATGTTCAGATTTAAAAAAGCGTATAATTTATGCTGCCAGAAAAATAATTAAAATGCTAGAGCAAAAAAAATAAAAATAAAATTGTGAGCAGCTTTATGCATTTTTACATATTATATTTAGTTTTTATATTTTTACATATTATGTTTTATGAGTTATATTTTTTGTGTCACAGATTCCAACTGCCTTAAGTGTTTAATCTTGAGACATCTCTTGGATTGTAAGTGTATGGATCTTTCTACAAAACAGGTCTGTGTTCCTTTTATACATGTGTGTAAAAAATGTTATACAGGTTATACAGCAACCTTATAATTTTTCCCTTTTTAAAGTCATAACCTTTTCTATTAATCAACATAAATCACTAACATAATCATTATTTTAAAAAGTGCACTCTTCAGTCTATTAAATTCTCCTCTTTTATCACATTATTTTATATTTTGTTACTTCGTTTTAGTAGGAGGCGATTTTCAGATGTCAACCCTGTTGCCAATATTTTGTTTAATAAACAGATGATAAATAACTCAGTGGATATTTGTAGAAATATCAGCATTAGATTCTGTTTAAAGAAGCACTATGTATTTTAATTACCTTGAGCACAAGGCTTACAGTGTCATATTAAACCATAAACTCATTCTGAACACATAATTATATATCTCTAAATATTAAAACCTATTAATTTCTCTTGAGATGTCACAATGCCATTTACTTATTTTATTCATATTTAAATTAACATTAACATTTAAATACAATATTTATTTGGTACAATGTTTATTTAAAAAAAAATCACCTTCATTTAATATGAAAAGCACATATTTAATAAAAAGATTCATTACAGTAACCTCAGCACTTGCATTTTATTTCCCTACATAAGATCACCTTCCATGTTGAGAGCCAGACTCTGTGCCACTTCCCCAGGCGGAAGCAGCCCTGGCCATGTTGGGGTGGGTTCCAGCTTTCCCACATCGTAATGCCCGGGCAGCGTCGGCAGATGAGGTGGCCGGACGGCAGGCATCAGTAGGGGTCCATAGTGGGCATCCAGCCCAGGAGGGGTGTACAGTTCATGTAAGGGCCGTGGGGGGGGATAGGGTTGGCTCTGAGAGTAGCTCCAGGACTCTGATGGGTGCGGGTGAGCGTGTGTGTGAGGCAGACCCGAGTGCAGGGCCTGAGCGTAGGGGTCCATAGCATAAGTGGGAGCACCTGTGGGATCACAGTGGGGTCGGCTGGGTGGAGAGGGGTAGTTACTGTCCCAGAAAGATGGAGGGAAACTGCGCCGAATGGTTGAGGATGAAGCATCTAAAGGGGAAAGAAAAGAATGAGAATGACAAAGAGAAACAAAGAGCAAAGGGCGTAATGTGATGTTTGCTTGGAGAAAAAATACTGTAAATTTTGATATATTTTCATTTTGGATTGTAAATATTGCCAGATTTGTAAGTCAGTGGGATAATTACACAAGCGACAACGGTCTACCAGTTCTAACACCATGGCGAAAGTTTGAGCAAAGCATGCTAACTGTTCTGTCTTTGGCCTCAGAGGAGACACGAGAGCAGTACACTGCATATTATTACTGTAAATTATCTGCTGCCACACAGATCTTAAATAAACATACAATTTCTTTCCCAGCTGTTTACCTTCACAGACATAACCAAATGTTTATTTTGTAACGCATGTGTGCTTATAACATAAACTTGTGTGTATTTGACAGTTTAAGCGCAATAAGACATGAAAGAGAACTTAGTTTAGTAGGCCTAATGTTGTTCACATGCCGTGTGACAGTCACTTTCTGTGTGTGTGCATGGTTTAAAACACATGATTTCAGCATGATAGACATGATAATCAAAACCAAACAAATGTTTTTTGGCAGAGTATCTGAGGTATGAGCTGTAATGGCACAGGCCTTTTCTGGAAAAGGGGGTGGGAAGCAGTAGCTCATTTGCATTTAAAGATACCTGCACGAAAACTGTTTCAGCTTCCATTCAAAAAAATTATCAGTGGGGTATTTTGAGCTGAAACTTCACAGACACATTCTAGGGACACCTAAGACTTATATTACGTCTTGTAAAAAGGGGCATAATAGTTCTACTTTAAGCATTATTTAAGCATCTGTTCAGGTTTTTCTCACACAACAAAATCTCAGTTACACAGTAATGCCATTGCTCTGTTTCACGAATGAAAATTGTTCCAAACAAAGCCACAGCAGAAGGAACACAGAGTGATGTTTCATTCAGGTTGAGTGAAAAATTCAATGACTTATTCATTACAGTCACTTGTTTTGTTCCTAAATGAATCAGCAACTTTAAACAAACTGGTTGAATGAATGATTCAATTATTCACTAATTAAGATGGGGATTTGCTGCCAACTACTGGTGGAATTAGTTTCATATTTAAAAGTATAGGCAATCCATCATTTTTTCTTCATTTCTGCATTAATCAATTAATATTTCTTTTGTTAATTTTTTTAAATGTTTTTACAAATAAAAACACAGAGAATACAGTACAATCAAAAATATTAATATTTTTTCTGTTTAGTAATGTCCTTATAAAGGTTGAAAAGAATGCAGCAGAAATCAATATATCGGCCCTTAATGAAAAGTTTATTTCCGTCACTGCTACTGTTGCTATGGTGACCTCCTCAGGAGACTATGAACCCTGTTCACGAGCATCTCTCTTCTGTGTGCTCTGACTAACTTGTAATCTCAAGTTTGTGGTTACTGAAATGTTGTCTGAACACTGTTGAAACATTGAAGCTACCTTTGGAGTGTTCAAGCTTTAATTAGAGGGGTCCGATCCCCTCAAACCCCCCATAACATGCACATGGGTGTCGGTTAGTTATCATATTATTAGAGGTCTAGCTGAGATGGCATTTCTCCTTGTCTCATTTGTCCACATATAAGGCCGTTGCACCTTGGACTTTCAGGTCAGGCTTGTCACATGATTTCACATGATTTCCAGCCCCATGCCCTCAGATGTCTTTCTGGTTGAATCATATGGTGTTCCATTTGCTTCTAAAGAGCTTAGCACACATCACAGAAATACACATGGCCACATGAGAGAGATGAGAGACAGAAAGAGAGAGAGGGAGAGAGGGAGAGCTAGAAAGGAGTAAAAAAACAAAAACAAAAAAAAAATACAAAAGATGAAGAGGTCAAGATATTGACAAGCGACAAAAGAGCAGATGAAAGACAAGAAAAAGGCGCAGACTTCTGTCTACCGTAAAGGTCTATATAAGGCACGAAGTTAAACCTGGAGGTGGTCTTCTCTTTTTTCTATCATATAGGCCCCCCAGCACCTCCACAGACCTGCAGACCCCTGTCTCTGCTCGTGCCCCCACCTGTTGTTTTTACTAACCCTCTCGCCCCCCTTAACCCCTCATAGAATGCGGAGGGAGGGGTGAAGTATGTTTTTAGCCATTACTTTTATATTTAGAATTCCTCTGAAAAAAGACACCGGTGATGTAGTCGTGATCAGAGGAGGGGTGGGCGGGCTCCTCATAAATCTGACGCTCGGTATTGTGAGCCATTTGAATGCGATATGAGCTCGAGCCACTGCGCTTACCACCACGTATAAACATAGTATCTGTTGGGAGGCAGGCAGCGTCTGAGAGGCCAGATGAAGATGTCATTGGAAGGGAGGGAGGGAGGGAATATACTAAAGGTTCATTAAGGTAAACACACACAAATTAAGCACCACCTTGCATAGCAGACACTTGTGCGAGTTGGTATTCAGCAGACTACTCACGCTATCTCAGCTGGCAGCACAAAAGGGACAGAAAGTGAAAGACATTTGTGACTATTTGTGACTGTGCAACTGTGGTAAATTTTTAGTTCGCTCCTGTCCTTAAAGGGATAGTTCAAACAAAAGTGATATTTTGGTAATCATTTATTCACCTTCATGATGTTGTGAGCTCATATGATTTTCTTTTGTTTTGCAGAACACAACAGAAAATATTTTATTATTATTTACAAATATTTGTAGCTTGAAACTTATGGACCTCTTTGACTTTCACTGTAAAAAGTGATAACCTGCGATTGTTACCTTAAAGAGTTATTTATACCTGATTTAACACATACAAATAAGTGTTGTTGGTATAAATTAATGTATATAGGTTGGTTTAGTGATGTTAAATAATATTTTTGATTTCAATAAAACCATTTAATGTAGATGTTACTATTTTTAGGTTGTGATTATTTGTGTATATGTATACAAACAGCTGAAACATTCCTCAAAATCTCTTCTTTTGTACTCCTCAAAATATTAATTGTAAAAAGTTCTTTTTTTTTCGTATTGATTCAATAGAAGAACCATTTTGAGTTCCCCAAATAACTTTCTTAAAAAAAAAAAAAGACAGTTTTTTAAAAAAACTTTTTTCTTAGTGTAAAGAATATTTTAATAATCTGAACCTTTTTTTGCTATAAAGAACATTTTGTGCAATGGTAAGGTGTATAATAAAAGTTCTTCATGGAACCAATGATGCCAATAAAGAACCTTTTTTCGTGTGCAGAAGAAAGTAAGCCACGCCGGTTTGGAATGATTTGAGGATATAATGACATGGCTAAATAATGACATAATATTCTTTTTTGGATGAATTGTAAAATTTATCATTCTTTCATTTCTCACTGACTTTGCTCTAATAAGCAGCTTCATTCAGTTACATTAAATTCAAATCGATTTGATTTAGTTCAGTGCATTTTATTTGAATACAACTGAGCTGAGTGCACTTAGCTGAGATTTGTGTATTCAGATGATTTGCAGTAATTTTAAATTTCCTTGCATCGGTTTTCATTCAAACTAATAGGTGCTTTTGCTGCACTCTCACCTGTGCTGGGATCATTGTGCCTCTTTTTGCCCTCTGCCTCCATGTAGGTGCTGAGAGCTCTGGAGAAGTGTTCATCCACCACACTGCTAATGTCCCCTTGGTAGTAGGTAAAGACAACACATCGTGAGCTCAGGTATTCTGCCTCCCTGACATCTTTGCCTTTCGTAGCCTCCTCTGCTTGTCCTGCCGAAGGATACGGTGATGGGGACAGACCCCCTGAGCTGGAGCTTCCAGCAGAAACCAGGACACCCTCCGAGCAGCACGGGGTCACCACGCTGTCCATTGGATCCCTACAGCGAGACAAGGGGCTTCTCAGACCAAGGGGTGCCTAAGAAAAAGAAGTAGCTAAGACGTTGCGACACATTCTGTTTGTGTGTGTGTGTGTCTGACTGTGTCAGTGTTTATGTATGCTTGTGTGTGTGTGTGTGTGTGTGTGTGTGTCTGACCGTGTCAGTGTTTATGTATGGTTCTGTGTATGTGTGTGCGTGCATGTGCATGTACGACATTTGCAATCATATATAAAATATATATATGACCAGATAAGACCAGGACTAGTTGTCATATTCTCAGTAACTATCTGTGGTGTGCAAAAAATCCAGTATACACCAATGCTTGTTTTCTCAGTGGCTTTATTTGTTTGTTTGTTTCAAACATCTTATTATAAACTCTCTTAAATTAGAATTACTTTTGTGAATTTGTCAAAATCTTAACAATTAGAATATCACAATTTTTCTAAATATTTGGTTGGAGGAAAAAACGTAAACACAATAAAATCATACTCACTGCTTGAAGTGGGCTGGTATGCAGTACGGTACGCAATATCAATATTTTAGTCTTTATAGAGTACTGGCACTTTTTTGTGTGTACCAGTGTTCTGACGATTTGTGCTAACCCTAAACTTACTCTTAAAACAATGCAAATATATTTTTGGCAGCACAATCTGATAGGTAGCTTGTTTTGTTGGTACACCTGGTTACTTCTGACATGTTGCCGGTACTGAGTCAAAGCGTCAGTGTCTGGGGTGATTAGAAAAGCCACTATAAAGCACACTACCCAGGAGGTCATCTGAAACCGGTAAACTTCTGGAAAGGCCAAGGATCCAGTAAGGGAATGCATTAGTAATAAGTTCAAAACTTTTCACTTCTTTTTTTCCCACTTTAAGCACTGATCATACTTGTATACATTCAGAGTAAAGTCAACTATATCATGATTTTAACTATATCATTTTATATATTTTAACTGAAAGACTGAACCGTGTTCACCACTTGTGTTATGAATGTTACTTCATATTTATTTATGCAATTTATCAGTCACACTATTTGTTGAAAACACTTGTTTGATATTTTAGTAGTCTACATTACCTTCGACAGTTTGGCTATTTCATGAATGTTGTTCCCCTTTTTTTTTTACTGTTTAAATGTAGGAGAAAAGTCCATGTAAACTGCTTAATGTCAGGTTCCACTTAGGCAACTTACACCATGTAATGTAACAACACGCCCCGCGCATGAACAACATCTTTTTAACTATATTTCTATGCAATAATGGAAATGTTTGACTGCATTAGATGGCCGAGAATTAAAGATTTGTGCTGAAATTTGATATCCACTGGAATGTGACAACATGACCCGCTCTAACATGGGCTACATCACAGACAACAAACACAATCGTGATATAAACATTGGAAAGTGTAAAACTACACACTAGGATTTTTTTTTTTTTTTTTTTTATAGTTTAAGTATGCATTTCCCATAGCTATGCATTGCGCGGAAACCTGCTTACCGGTAAAGTGCTGATGAACGCTGAAGCTTTGTGCGCGTACGGTGCGTAATGACCATAAGCCGGGTACATAACATCCAGACAACTCATGATAACCCGCTCGCTCCTCTCGGCTCGCAGGCAGCGGAACTGTCGCGCTCTGTTTCACGTGCAGAAGCAGAGGGTAAGAAGAGTCAAGAAGGACAGTGCAACATCTCGGTGTCGGTAAGCAGAGCGCGCGGTGACTGATCGGTGGTCCCCGGTGACGCACACCTGACAGCTGCGCTCGCGGGACTGTGGTTTGGTTTATACCACAGAATATGCCCAAGACAGAGCTTCACATGTCGACCCCTCCCACCCCACACCAAGACCCCAGACCACCCTTGAAAATTTAACTGCGTGATCCACACAATGCAGAGCAGTGCATAGAGTTTGGGCTACTCGTTTGATTGACAGACCCCACTCATCTATCATGACTGATGCCTAAAGCAATTACGTGATTGAATTGTAAACCACCTTTTTAGAATAAACATATGCAGTATAAATACTTTGCATAAATGCTTAGCACAACTTTAAGGCATGGCTGGCTGTAATTCTAAATCAGTTTACATTTGAAGTATTTTATAGTATTTCATATCAATAATAAAGCTATAATGTAATATTATTTATATATTTCAAATATACTTAATTTAAACATTTATATTAATCATAAGTTCCAAAATTTCCAAAAGGCTAAAAGAAAAATAATATTTTTTTAAAAAAATTGATACCAACTTGATTACAAAACATTGTGTAGTAACCTACAGTTAACTTGCTGTGCTGAAGAACATTGGCTTATTCTCAGGGTGGCACAGGGGTGTGAGGTATAGTCTGGACACCCAATCCATACCAGCACTTGAGCAAAGAGATTCCTCTCAAATCTAGCTCACATTATCACCTTCACTTAAACAAACACGAGGTCAGTCAAACACACACCTATTAATGTTGTCTCTGTCCCACTAGTTTACATTAATATTCCAAATCAAAACTGTTAATGCTCTCTTCAAGAAGGAACCTCCTCTAGATTGTGCTCTGTTAAATGTGTCAGATATTCTCCCAGATATTAAAATGTTCACATTGGACCTTGAGTGCCCGGAGTTTTCTGACAGACATTCTAGAAACGTTAAGAGAATCGTGTGGAATATTTGCAGAATTTCATCCAGCAGTGTTAAACAGAGAGGAATGTCTCTGAAGTGTTTGCTCAGGGCCGACCGAGGAGATGTGTGCCAGAACAATATGTCAGCTTCAATTGACCAATAAACTCTCTGTCTAATATAACTGGTTTCAGACCAACTGGTCCTGCAATGTAAAGTGTCAGAAATATCAGAGCTTTTAAATAATATGCAATTGCATTACTTTCAATTAACTTAAAAAATACTATATACAAAAAAATATATAAAATACTATTACTAATAAAAATATAAAAGTAGCCTTATACAATGAGATATTCATTATTTAAAAGCAGTTACTATGTATAATCACATATACATACTAAAGTAAGCACAGGATTTTCACTGTGCCTTATATGTACTAAAACATAAAAAATAAAAAATAAAACCTTTCAGAACTTTATGCAAATGCAATATAATGATTTGTTTAACACAGCCAATATAGTTGCACAATTATGGAGTACATTTACAGGAATGAGAGACACGGACACTTGAGACAAAGTTGGATCAAGCTCGGCACTGCTGTCATGAGTACATGAACTATTCCCTGCTGGAGGTCAGGAGGTCTGGGACCATTAACCTCTCATTTTACACGCATTTAAAAGACTTGTTATTTGAATGTATTCTGGAGTCATGGACATGCTGTTGCCCATCTAATGTCTGTCTTGGCTAAAGCACACTGTGAAACTTTACTCGAATTGGTGTGTTTTTTTTTTTTTTTTTGGGATACAGGGGGAATGATGCAATGCCACAGGGAAAGGGGTTGAGAGCTTCAGCATGACGGACAGCTGCTCCTGACGACACTCAGCACAGAGTTTAAAACAGACTCTGCACGATGACCACATGTAGGAGGAACCATTTATATTAATGGCCATGAGCGATTGCTCTCTCTCTCTCTCTTTTCTTTCAGAGTCTTCCCAGCAACACATATCACTCTCTCCTTCCTTTTTGGAACAGTAAGTCATTTGTCATTACTAAGAAAACAGGTTGTATGACTATATGCGTATGCGTGTGATGTCTTGCCCAGTCTGTATCACAATCTCTGAGCCCCAGTGTATGACCCCTGATGTAGAGCTCTGAGTGACCAAACTAGGGAACAGAGGAGAAGGACAGATGGCCCCCTCCTTCCCTTCACTCTCCTTCCAACTCCATTTCTCTTTATTTCTGTTTCATTCACTGTCCAGGCCCCTCTTCCTAAGACTGTGTGTTTGTGTGTGTCTGTATTTGTGGACAAGCAGAAAATAAATGCTGATTACATCATTGTTTGGTTTAGACCCTTCATGCTAGATCAAATCTCTCTCCGTTGTAAAACTGAACTAAACTCAGTCAGGTGATCACATGGGTTAAAATACCACGTAACACACTGCAGGATAGTTTCCTGTTCTGCCACATTTAAGTTGACTTGTACAACTTGTTTAAGTAGATATGAAATAATAATATGACATAAAAAATCTAGTAAAAATTCTAAAACAATTTAAAATCAAATATTTATATAATTTTGACCATTATTAAATTTTTTATATACTTTTAACATTTATTTTTACATTATGCTTTTATATATATTTTAACCCTTAAAATATTGATGTTGTGTGTAAAGAAATGAATGTTACACATCTTATCATTTGCATTGACACCAGTGTTGTTTTAATATCATTGAAATACTATTATAGTTTTATTCATATTTTAAATTAGTTTTTATTTTTAGATTTTCTGTTTTTCATTTTAAAGTTAGTTGAAGCTTAGCAATTTCGTTGTCTTTTATCATTTTTAAATATTTTTGAAATATGTCTACATAGACTTTTTTTTTTGTTTCAGTTTTAGTTGTTTATTTTAGTACAAGTTAAACTTAATGAAATTAAAAAATGTTGCCTTTTCAACAAATTATAATATTTTTTTTAATTTTTTACATTTATTTTATTTAAAGTAACACATTTTTAATACTTTTAGATTTAGTTACCTATAAATACCTATAAATAACTATAAATAATATGCAAGTACAAAACAAATAAAAAATTAATTCCTAAAAATAAATGCAAAACCCTCTCCTTACCACTTGCACACTTACCCATGTACATACTGGGTCAGATCCTGTGAGGGCCCTGAAACAACAGTCTGATTTTAGGGCTTGGCCTGGCTCATCACCAGTGGGGTCAGGGCTGGAGGTTATAGTGTTGTTTGTCTTCTTCAGCTATAGCTCCATGTGTGGCATACAGTTGCTGCATATGCGTGCACGCACACATATGTGTGCTGTCTGTTACCACAACAAAGGCCACAAGCAGTCTGATTCTACACTATAATCAGGGCTCTAGAATGTTGGTTTAACTTTAGCCCCAAAACTCTTAACTGTGTTACATGAGCTATGAGGAACTGAAGATGCTTGATTGTCATCTAAGATTATCTCAAGCTTAAATCTGCTTTCAGACTGAACCAGATCATCCCTGCATGTCCAATTACAGTATGTTCTATTTTTCCCTTGGCACATCTAATCACAATTAAACTATTGCAGTAAGACACATTTGGGGTTCAGCATGACTCCTTATGCAAGGCCATTCCTTGCTTTTGAAAGACCAGCATTGATTGTAAAACCATACGATCATTTTATTTGTTTTATTTCAGCATTTTATTTTAATAATTTATTTCATATTATTTTATTGTCTTAAATTTTTTATAACAAAGTGGAAAAGATTAATTATTGCCTTTAACACAAACCTTTTATTAACGTTTGATCATTTTAATATTTTAACTCAGAGGATTATATTATATTATATTATATTATATTATATTATATTATATTATATTATATTATATTATATTATATTATATTATATTATATTAGATTAGATTAGATTAGATTAGATTAGATTAGATTAGATTTTTTCATTGAACTGTGATATATATAATCGGGGGGAAAATGTTTTAATAATTTGATAAAATATAAATTTAAATATAAAAATTTTAATCTATATATATATATATATAATAACTATCAGGTTTTAAATTCTTAATTGTCCCCAACAAATGCACTGTCCTCTTCCCTCTTTCTCTCTCTCTCTCTCTCTCAGTAGCCTTTATCTCCATCAAACAGGGATACTTTCTCCTTGGGGCTGTTTATTAAAAGCTAACCCGTTCAGTATGGATAGTATGTGAACAAGCAGCATGGCTGAAGTAACTGACGGGTGCTACATTCCCTCTTTGGCAGCCTGGAGTGTCCCAGGGATGTAGACAAGCAGCTGATGTCATCCTCGGTGTGTATGTGTTTGTGTGTGTGTGTGTGTGTGTGTAAAGGGCTAACAGGAGATTGTCACCCTGCTGTTGAACATTCCTGTCCCACAAGCACAGGAGGGCACTACTGCCCCCAGAGAAAGAAAGAAAAAGGAGCAAGAGAGAGAGAAACTGAACCGATTGAAGGGGAGATGTGGTTACAACGCTGTTGTGTCACATGCTCCAACAGCGATAATTTACTCCGCTGGAGTCAGATGGTGTTGGTGGCTCAGAATGCCAGGAACGCAGATGAGTTCATTCTGCACGCTATAAGATGATCACACTCGCAATTCATGTTAAAGGGCAGTTCCACCAAATGTTTCAAGGCTCTCCAATACTTCATTGTGGCTTTTTGCTTCCCAGCAGGGACTGTATGAATTTACCTGAAAGACTTTCGGTTTTGTTTTTAAATATCTCTTTTATATTTCTAAAGCAATCTGTGGTCAGTTTTTCACATGTGATTGGATCAGTTCAGTATAAATATGTGTTATTTGGTCTGTTTAGGGAATTCTGTTTTACTGGTTCTACATGAGTGTGCTGCCGTACTGCTTTGAATTGTGGGAATACTTTCTTGTTGTGCCATTTCAGATTCAGAGTGATTTATTCAGTGATGACATCATAGAGTTCATAGCTATTTTTATTGGCCAGTAAACTGGCCGATCTGCCCTCAGTAACAGCAGCTAGCCAATCAGAGAGATTCTAGGGGAAAAATATGTTTTATGCTAGTAATCAACCAGGCTTCCACATGGAAAATCTATGTAAAATTATGTAAGAATATACAATTGACTTTAGCGTCAAGTGACTGTAATTGTAGACTCTATTTTTTCTGTAAAATAAAACCTGTCTCTATGCTAACAAGGTCATTGCCTTAACAACAACACAACTCGAAACAAATACTTTATCCAATCATTTTCAATCTCTTATTTCTCACAGGACCCTGGAACTGAGAGGACATTAACGTCACCCCTGTGCAATCAGATCAGCGCCATCCATTTCAAATATAAAAATCACCTGTCATTGACCTGTCACTTGCAGCAACGAGAGACAGAGCTGTTATGACATCATAGCCATGTGACAAATTGGAACTTTTACGTTGTCAACAAATTATGTAATAGGGAAGAACAAGTGTTACTGAAAAATTGTCAGAACATTGTGCCAGGAATCACAAATGTGAGACACAAGAAAGTGTTTGTTGTGAAACTAACAACTGCCTTTCATCCTTTTTTCATGGTCACTGAGTTTCAGTTGGGACCCACATTCATTTCTAGCAGGCTATAGAAAACCTGAGAGATTTTCCTTGCTTGCACAATATATGTCACCTATCTATAACAAAACTTCAGACATAGACATTTCACCTTTTCTACAGTTCTAAAAATAAAGATAAAAGAGTTTAAGTATAACTAATTTGGAACCAACACAACCAACCGCAACATTCAAAGTATACACATCAAATGCCATATTAAAACAAGACGAACCAGAGAGCTAATTACTTACTCTATAAGGAATTCATTAGACCACAAGCCCTTTCTCCATCAGAGTAATCTTAGAAGATCTGACACTGGGCTTTAAGAGCAAATAACAGGCCAAGGCCGAAGCTTGAAAGGTTATAGAGCACAGGTCTCACATCTCTTAATAAATTAAGAGGTGAGATAGAGCTACTAATGAGTTGTTTTGACACAGTCTGAGACCCACAAATTGGATCAATACACATTCAGTAAACGGTAAAGACACCATCTTAATTGGTCGTTCATTCATGTCACTCGTTGCAGGTTTTAGCAGGTTCATTTTGTGTGTGTGTGTGTGTGTGTGTGTTTGTTGTTGGCCTTGTGCATATGTTCATTATTATTAGTGATATATTTAGCATGATTTCAGAATAAGGTCTCACAAGTTACTGTTAACTATGCAATTAATGTAACAACAAGCAGTACATTTGATATTTAGGCTACTGAACTTGTTAATGTTAATAAAACACAACTGTTAATTTTTTTAGTTCATATTAGCTCAGGTCTATTAAATAACATTAACAGATACAACATTTTATTTTAATAATGTATTAGCAAATGGTGATTAATTAGATTAATAAAAGTATTTTTTTGTTGTTAGTTCATGTTAACTTATAGTTCACGAATGTTATTCGAATTATTTTCTTTAATTTTATTTCGCATTTTTATGTGCACACTTTTTAAACGCAACTGTGCATTATTTGCTAGATCATGTAATTGCTACTCGCCATCTGCATAACACTTCTCGCGCTCAAACATGACACACTATCAAAATGAGAATTAGCATAACTCAAATGTGAACACTTACAAATAAATAATGCATTTTTTGTTTACAAATGTAATGAAGTATGTCACTCTTGATAAAGAAAAAATGAAGTAGTAGCATGTAGCCTGTTTGGTCCACGTCTACCATGACTCATATTAGGCTTTGCTGCATAATCATGAGGACATCTAGTGGCGTAAACACAGAACACCAATACAATTTAAACTCGTTATATCAACACAAAATTATTTATCATTTTCTTTATTCTCTTCAACAGCCCAAAACATATCATTCCTTAGAAGGAACTTTGTTTTGTTCCCAACAGAAAGGAAAGTTAGCGCAGTATGAGATGCTTACACGAGAATGTCATTTTGATATTTTATATTGATATAGACATTTTTTTTAAATGTTAATGATAACATATCAAGCTTTGCAATTTCAGCCTGATTTTTTTTTTTAAACAAATAAACAAGCTAATACCACATAATTTTTAAAATCTACCCAATAAATCCAGATGATTTTTGGAGCTGTTTTTCTCGTCATTCATGGTGTTTCTTTCAGGATGATTTTAGGAATTGGCTTTTGTAAGTTAAAAGGACATTACAGCAACTGCCAATAATAACAACAACAACAACTAACAGGGGAATTAGCATTTTTATATATTTTACATATTATATATAATATGTTTGTATATAGAAGGAATAACTTATTTTACGCATAACACCGCTGCCAGGCTACCTAAAACTTTTATAAATATTAGATATTAATGTTCGGGATATAAAAATGTATTGTAATAAAAGGAATAACTCTTTTTTTTTATGCGTAGCACCAGAGTAAAGAACGAGCACTACTACTACAACAAATGTGTAAATGTCTACATCCGCAGATCACACACACACACATCCTCCTCCTCCTCCCAGCCGTGGAGTGGCGCTGTTCCGCCGGAGATAAACGTGCGTTGGCCGCTCGGCCATGTTGAAGTGTGGAGGAACTGCAGCCCGCCATTGTATGTCTGATCTGCAGCTGTAGCGAGAGAGAGAGATAGAGAGAGACGGGCGCAAAGACTTTAAAAACACACACATTTCCCGTTGACTTTAACCCGCAAACAAACGCGCAGTCTAACACACAGGCTCCGGGGAGAGAGAAATGTCAGCCAGCAGCCTTCTGGAGCAGGTAAACAGCGGCACTTTGTGAACATTGAGCAGAAGTGGCGTCGAGGCGGGTTTTTTTCTCTCTCGCAGCGCGAGTTCAGGCCTGAGCTTCATATAAACCTTCGTTTATTCTCCCTCTTTCCTCTCCAAACTCACTCCTTCATGAATCACCTGGACCCAATCCAGAGACCGAAAGGCCAAGCAAACAAAGGTAGGTGAAGTGCCGCTCTGCCGTTTTTGTGCTGTAATAAGAGTCTCGCTCAGGTGCTGCTGTTAGCAGGCCGAGTCTTCCTACCGATTCCGCTAATAATTCAACCACTTAAACCTGCTTAAAACAATCGCACGTGGAATGAAAAGAGAAATGGGTCTTACAGACGAGAATCTGGTTGGTTTTAGTGTCTCACATGTGTAAGGGGAGCTTGTGTTTGGAGCCCACGCTAGTTAGCCGCCTAGCACAGTAGTGAGGCCGAACACAGCTAACCGCGTGACACACTCAAGCACCTGAACACCACCTACACTCTGCGCGAACGTTGTTTTTAGGTGTTTTCTTCGAATTCAGTGCTGTAGATGTCTCATGTGTACTAAGAATCATCATTTCTTTCGGTGGTCAAGAGGCAGGGGTTTAAGCATGCTGCCAAGAGGAACCTGTTGAGGGGATTTTCAGCACCACACTCAGGGTATCAACCTTTCACAATCCAGTTGCGTGTTGAATCACTGCGTATGACCACGTGGATATGATGTGAGAGCTTTTAGTCTTTTATTTTAGTCCGTTTTCAATTTAGAAGTGCGTTACTGACATTGTTTTGCATACATTATTAAAGAAAGATACCGTAGAAGACGCGCAGTGATAGAAAAGATGGGGAAATAATAAAACCAGTACAGGCAAGTATGAGATGAATTACTATATATTGTGTAAGTTAAGTTTAATAGACTTTAAGACATAAAAGACTTGATTGTTGGGCAGACAGTGAATTAACTACTATGGGGATCCGATCACTGGCTGATTTCTGATGTTCAAATAAATTAGGCTGTGATAACTGAACATCTGACACTTTAGTAAAACAAGTGTTTGAGTCTTTCTGATGTTTGAGGATTTGTCTTTTTTGTATCTCTGACTGAAAATAGATCGTCAGGTTGTACTGTGTAACATGAGATACTTTGTGTTTGTTGAGCTGTTTCTTTAAAGTTTGATGACAGTCAATGCTTTATCCACATGTTGATTTCAGCAGCAGGTGCATTGATCTGAGCGTGTGTTCCAATCATGTTGAAAAGATGATATATACAAGTTGAAAGCATGTGGATGTCAGCGAAGTCATAATCATGAGTGGGGAAACAACGGGTTTTCTGTGAACCTCAAGTTTCAGCAAGTGTCAGTAAGGAATTGTGGTGGACAGTGGGTACAGTCTGTTAATTTGTTAATGTAAATCCTTTATTTACAATAAGTTGCATGTGCAAAATGTGATTAGTATTGTACAATATTGTAATTTTAATTGTAATATATGAGAATTCAGTTTATAGCACCTTTCAAAATTGGGGGAAAAAAATCATAAAATGCAAATACACACCTGATGCACATTCTATTTATCATTTTGTAGAAATAGTTTAAAATTTGCTTTATTTTGAAATTTTTTTTACATCCATCTTGCTCCAACCAAATGGATTTGATGTTGTAATTAGGACTTCCCAACTTGTAAATACAAATGTTCCTGGCGTACATGAAGGCACCATGACTTTTAGTTTTGTGCCTTGGAAAGCACCCATAAGCTGAAAAATACCCAGATAAAACGTTCACCTTTGACCTGATATCACATTCATTACATCCTTTTCATCAGATGGCTGTATGTTCTCTAACTGTCTGTATCTTTTGCTTTCCAGTGCAAAACGGAGCTGTTACCCAAAAGGATACTTTGAACGATGATGAGTTCGAGCCTTACCTGAACGCTCAGCCTAGACAGGTAGGTCTTATTTCAGAGCTGAACAAAAGAAGGAACCCATAGAGACAAAGAGCAGGGCAATTGTTTTTGTTGCCTATTCTCTTGAGGATTCATTATGGCCCGTAATTGCATCCTGGTCTCTAGGCTTTGTTTTCATATTAGGGTGTCACTATGGCACTCTACGCTGCAGCCGAAGACTGTATGAAAGTTGTTTAAAGAGATGTGTGGACTTAGTTAAGTCATCCGTCATACATATTGACATATGACACAGGCAGATATTTGGCTGCTGTCTAAATTGTATTGCATGTTGATGAGTCATAGGAAATCATGCAAAACGCAGCGCAGCTGTTCACCAGGAAGTGATGAAAGGTGATTAAGGGATAAAATAATTAGCAATAATTGCGTTTGCGCTCCTGTGCAGACATTTTATAATGAAATTATTCAAATTAAAAATTCTCCAATTTGTCAGTCCTAGCGCTAATATGCCGAAATAACGGGTGTTCTGGCAAAGGATTTCTTGTGAGGAAAATGGGACACAGATGAATAAAGGGTTTAGTATTCACCCTGTCAAAGGAATGCTGGGATCTTTTGTGGGGAATCTGTGCCACTGTTGCCCTCACAAAGCTTGATTGCTGGTGTTGAAAATATGAGCAGGCTATGCGCCTTGAGGGGGAGCAGTCCATGACCAGTCCCAAATGGTCTTCCCAGTACTCAGCATGTCAGAGGAGGTCTTTTAGTACAAAGTTTCAGTGCGCTTGAGGTTATGGTGAGCAGGGCTGAACAATAAAGGTCTACTGGTCTGAGGTCACTGTGAGAGTTCAAGGATTTAAGAGGGATGTTTTGGTTTTTGTATTTGATCAAAAATACAGTGAAGGGGGTTAATATTTTATTGCAATTTAAAATAAGTAAAATGATTTATGTACTTTAAATTGTAATTTATTACTTTGAAGGCAGTGCTGAATTTTCAGGAGCCATTACTCTAATCTTCATTGTCATATGGTCCTTCAGAAATCCTTCTAATATGCTGATTTATTGCACATGAGACTTTTATCTATGCTGAAAATGTATTTTTCAGCATTTATTTTATTACTACATTTTAAGTTCAAATGAACAGCATTTATTAAATATATAAATTTGTGACATGATTTAGCATTTACACTGTATTGGCCAGTGAAATTTTGGCAATGCAGTTAATAATCTGAACTTCATGCAAAAGAAAAACTTGTTGTTAACCTCACTTTATTTTATTCAACTTCATTTTCTTTCAAACCAGCAGTAATGACAAGGGAGAGTAGAGAATATTTAATGGCAATACAGATAATTGAAATGGTGCTGCTTTTACCCTAATGTTGCACTTAAACTTGTAAATATTTTACCCCCCACATGTATTTACCTTTTACTTGTTTTACTCGTTTACTTGCTTTTATCAGCCTGTGCAACTGACTGTGCTTAATAGGAATACGTTGTTCTTGTTTTTGCAGAGCAATGCCTATACGGCCATGTCCGACTCCTACATGCCCAGTTACTACAGCCCCTCGATAGGCTTTACCTATTCACTGAACGAAGCGGCATGGTCTACAGGCGGTGACCCCCCGATGCCTTACCTGGCCTCTTATGGACAGCTTAGCAATGGGGAGCACCACTTTCTCCCAGATGCCATGTTCGGCCAGTCTGGAGCACTGGGGAGCAACCCTTTCCTGGGACAGCACGGCTTCAACTTCTTCCCCAGTGGGATTGACTTCCCTGCCTGGGGGAACAGCAGCTCTCAGGGACAGTCCACACAGAGCTCAGGTTACAGCAGCAGTTATGCCTATGCTCCTAGCACGCTAGGAGGTGCTATGATCGACGGACAGTCTCCCTTTGCAGCCAACGAGCCACTCAACAAGGCCGTGGGCATGAATAGCTTGGATCAGGGCATGGCGGGGCTTAAGATTGGGGCTGGGGACATGGCACCCAAAGTCGTTGGTTCTGGACTTCCTGGAGGGCCATTGAGTCAGGTGTCTGCAGCTCCCACCATGGCTTCCGCCTCCATGGCTCCTGCGAAAACCGCGTCTTGGGCGGACATTGCCAGCAAGCCAGCCAAGCCGCAGCCTAAGCTGAAAACTAAGGGGGGACTTGGCGGGACGAGTCTGCCGCCACCTCCCATCAAACATAACATGGATATTGGGACTTGGGACAACAAGGGGACTATGCCTAAACCAGCAGCCCCACAGCAGACTTCCCTGCCCACTAATGGACAGCCTCCCAATCAGTCGTCTCCTCAACCAGGTGCTACTGCCGGCGGGGTGCCGCAGCTGCCCCTCAGCAACGGACAGCTAGTGCCTCCCACCGGTCAACTCGGCCAGCACCCTCTTTCTCCATGTGGCCAGCCTGGTGCTGTCCCACCTCCACTCTCCCAAGGCCCTCCTGCTCCCCAACCCTCCCAGCCGACCCGCTGGGTGCCTCCGCGTAACCGTGCCAATGGCTTTGGGGACGCAGCAGGCGGACCTGGCCAATCCCCTCCCAATTCAGGAATGGGTGGTGTTGCGGTGCCATCAGAGCCCCACCCAGTTCTGGAGAAACTGCGCATGGTGAACAACTACAATCCCAAGGACTTTGACTGGAACCCTAAGCACGGTCGTGTCTTCATCATCAAGAGCTACTCTGAGGACGACATCCATCGCTCCATTAAGTACAATATCTGGTGCAGCACAGAACATGGCAATAAGCGTCTGGACGCTGCTTACCGTTCACTGGCCAACAAAGGGCCGCTCTACCTGCTCTTCAGCGTGAATGGTAGCGGGCACTTCTGCGGCGTAGCCGAGATGCGCTCGCCCGTGGACTACAACACTTGTGCGGGCGTGTGGTCACAGGACAAGTGGAAGGGCCGCTTCGATGTGCGCTGGATCTTTGTGAAGGACGTTCCCAACAGCCAACTGAGGCACATTCGTCTGGAAAACAACGAGAATAAGCCGGTGACCAACTCCCGAGACACACAGGAGGTTCCGCTGGACAAGGCGCGTCAGGTTTTGAAGATCATCGCAAGTTACAAGCACACCACCTCCATTTTTGACGACTTTTCACACTACGAGAAACGTCAGGAAGAGGAGGAGAGTGTAAAAAAGGTAATCTGCCATGGCGTAGCTCCATCAGGAATATACATTTTTATCCAATTCTTCACAGAGTTCATTTGCTGATGTCAGATTTGAAATGTTAGAACCACTGTTGTTCAATATTTTGTTCTTTTGATATTATGAATTTATTTATGCTCTTGGAATTGTTTACTTTGAGTTTATCCAATTCAAGAGCATAGTAAAATTGTCACATACCCATTTACATAAGGATATGACGAATGAAAAAAAATGTTGTTTGGAAAATGCAGCTTTAAATGTTGCATATTGTTTGTACTGGTAATGGAAATGCAGGTTTTGTGGTAGTATGCATAAGTTGTTTCCCCATCATTTTAAAAGGATGGTTCACATGAAAAATTTAATTTTCTTCATTTACTCACTGTCATGTCACTCCAAACCTATGTGAATTTCTGTTGAACAAAAGGGTTTTTTTTTTTTAATTTATTTTTTTATTTATTTTTATTGTATGGACAAAATAGGTGAACCAATTCTTGAAAAAAGTTTAAGAGAATTGAAACTCTCAGCTAAGTTGTTTATTTATCAGTAGGGTAACATCTGCAAATTTGAGTCCATATAACCTGTTTTTGGTTTGACCAGAATGTTAGTGTCGAATGACATGCATGGGGTTAAAACCACCTTGAAAACTTCTACCACAGGTGTGCTGGGGGTTTTGTTTTACTGTTCATCACTGCAAGAGAACATCTGTGTTTAAGGTTGTTGCTTTTTTTTCTTCAGCCACATCAGTTCTCAAGTTACTTGAGCAACATTTTGATGTTGCATGTCCATATTTTCAGATTTGACCAAACATCTGCACACAAGCCCCCCCCCCCCCCCCCCCAAGCCAAATAGTGTGAACATTTTTAAAATGCTACATAAAAGGAGCATGCTTTGTGATCACCTTTATTTTGCATTTTTTATATATATAATTTTGTGTTTTTATGCTGTCTGTCTCTTTGCTGTGTCTTTATAGTTTGTGTGTGTATATTTGGCTTGGGGTCACATGGTGTGCAATGCACAATAAGCATATAAAGTGTACTCGTTTAGTGTGGTGAACAGCATTTACAGAGTCTGACAGCACATAATTATCTGTTGAATCAAATGAAAGCCCAGCCCAGATATCCACCATTCTGCTTTGTATAGTGTGGACACTAATGGTTTTTCTGCCATGTGATTGTGTGGTGCTGTTGTAGCAGAAGAGAGGTATTTTTAGAGAATTCATTTTTTTTTTACCGTGGTTATGTGGACAACGTGAATTATGGCTGTAAAGCTCCAGAATAGAGAGTTCATATTACAGTTCTTTCTGTATACGTGGGCTGACATCATCAGTTTAGAGCACTGAATGTTTTTAGCAGGACAGTTCTTCTGTTTGAATAAGATGTAATTGCTTTATTGTGAAGCATTGTTTACAGAAATAATACTTCATAAAAAGAGCACCTTGAAGCAAAATTGTTCAATTACATCTTTGTTTACTTTGTCCTTGCTAACAAGTGCTGGCACTGTGGTTTCCTCCACATGTCCCTACACTGAATACAGACTTGTTTAAGATTGGCTTGGAAAACCAGATTTTTCATTGTTGTTTTTAGTGTGGAACAACTGTCAGAATGAAAGAGCACTGTTTCAGAGTTTGCATCCCTCAGTGTCCAGTAAATCTTAGTGGATGTCAATTAGAAATTTTGATTTTATTAACATGTTGCACAACTAGTCGTAATATGACTGGAGAAACCTAGAAAAGAAAACTTGGAAATAATTGTATAATTTCCAGGCCAAAAAAAAATCTGGGAGATTCTGTAGTGGATATAGATGTCTGGATGTTCTGGTTATGCTTGTCTTGAAAAAATGTCATTACTTATTAATATACTAATATTGTCATTCTATGTAATTTGAATTTAAAAAAGTGCTGGTATTTCAAGAGGATTTGATTAAAATGGTATTTCTCTTTTGCGCAGGTGGAGGTTCAGGGGAGTGACCCATACTCCAGTAACTCCAGTCGGAGCCACTACAGAATGCAGGTGATACATCTTGCAGATTCAATCCTTGTTCATATCAACCTCTTTTAGGGATGCTCATTTCAATCGGTTAACTGTTAACCGACCGTAAGAATTTTGACTGATTAATACAATCAGTTAAACAGTTTAAAAAGTCATTTTATTTATTTTCAGTAATTTATCAAAATATTTAAAAAAGGTTTGCTGCTAGTTTAAAATACGCTATGCATATAAAAAAAATGTTTCTGTTTTTTAGAGGGAAAAAAAAGCAAGTTGCGTATGTTGCATTGTATTTCATTAAGAAATAGGCCTAATGCCAATGCAAAATGTTTACAAACATTATAATAAACTCTGTAAACATAGCTAGGCTGTTTTAGTTCTCTTCACTCCACAACAAATCCTTTCAATTTAACAGAAGCCTATTTAGAAAAGTGAGTGAAGTGACCAAAGTGCGCACACACACACACACACACACACACACACACACATATTGAGCAGTGGGCAGCCATTTATGCTGTGTCGCCCGGGGAGCAGTTGGGGGTTTGGTGCCATGCTCAAGGGCACCTCAGTTGTGGTATTGCCGGCCCAAGACTCGAACCCACAACCTTAGGGTTAGGAGTCAAACTCTCTAACCATTAGGCCACGACAAGAATTTAAAATATAAGAAGCTGTAGCTATATAAAAACGACAAGCCGAAATGAATTCATTTAGGCTAAAATGAAACTGAAACCAATGTTGGGTCTCTCATTCGACACAAATTCAAATGTTTCCGTATTCGCAATGTATTTGAATGCCAAAATATTACGTACAGTGTTTTGCATAACATCACAGTGGTAAGATGAAAATGCTTAAAGGGTTACTCCATCCTAAAATGAAAATTTTGTCATTAATCACTTACCCCCATGTCGTTCCAAACCCGTAAAAGCTTCGTTTGTCATCGAAACACAATTTAAGATATTTTGGATGAAAACAGGGAGGCTTGAGACCGTCCCATAGACTGCCAAATAAATAAGTGTCGAGGTCCAGGAAAGTATGAAAATCGTAACCGTAACGTTATGAACTGACGAGAATACTTTTTGTACACGAAGAAAACAAAAATGACTTTAATCAACAATTCCTCTTCTCTGTGTCTCTCCAAATCAGCGTAGCACCATTTTGGCAATTCTGAGCTGTACGCAGATGGTGTATGCTATGCTGATGCATTGTTTGCTTTCAAACCAAATCGTAAAAAACGTATCATTGTGGAGCGGCAGCTACAGAGAAATATATATATATATATATATATATATATATATATATATATATATATATATATATATATATATATATATATATATATATATATATATATATATATATATATATATATATATATATATATATATATAAAAAATATAAAATTTATATTTTATATATATATATATAATTTATATTTTAGGGAGGCATGATAAATATCGGCACGATTTAATGCGCATCTCATCAGTAAAGCCAGTTCTGTAATCAGCAGTAAATCTCTACACGTGCGTGCTTTCACGTGGAGCAGCATTAACTACACAGAGCCGTTGTTCAATGACAAGCTGCGCAAAACCACGATCATATTTTACGCATGTTTTTCACAGCTTGTCAGTGAGCGACGTCTCTGAGCACACACGTGTAGAGATTTACTGCTGATTACAGATCTGGCTTTACTGAAGAGATGCGCATTAAATATTGTGCTGATATTTATCGTTCATCCCTAATGTGTGTGTGTGTGTGTGTGTGTGTGTGTGTGTGTGTTTCTCCGCTCACAGAAGTGCTGCAGGTGCCTGATATGTTGACCATGTGAATCCTCATGTTTTGTTGTCTGCTACTTTTTGCCCATTTAAAACTAATCCATGCAAAACAAATGTTAGTATTTTTAACGGGTCACATACACTTATCCTTTCTAATTTAATTAAATTCTCATTTAAAATAAACTTGTCTGTTAACGGTTAATAATCGGTTAACGAGCGTCGGTTGTACGTTAGGAAAAATAACCGAAATTAACATCCCTAACCTCTCTACTATCTGTCGGCATGCTTGTAAATTACAGTATCTGTCAGCTTGTAAATAATGGGTTTAATTTCTGTTAGTTTCATCAAGCCCAGCCATTAGGCATGTTAAAGCACCTTAAAGTTGAACAGACTTGTCAGTAAGCACATTTAAACAATGTTGTTAAAACATTGTTAAATTTAATGTTATACATTTTTCTTACAAGGGTGTGAGTGTAATAGAGATTTATTTGGAATTTAATTTGATTAATAACTTACTGACCATGTAACAGTAGTATTAAACAGTTTGTTTTGTTATTACTTATTATTCATGTTAGATTTGTTAGGAACACATTACATTTTAAAATGTATTATAATAGAAAAAATAATTTAAATTGTAGTAATATTTCATGATGCATGTTTGATCAAATAAATGGAGATCAAGTAATTGTTACCTCCAACTTTTGAGGTGTATTTTTAAAAAAAAAATGGTGTTGAATTTTTGATAAATTTATTGGTCATTTATTTATTTATTTATTTATTGATTTATTTATTTAGGGGCTGCACAGTAAATCGCATGAGATTGTCATGCGCATCTCGTCAGTAAAGCCGGTTCTGTGATTAGTAGTAAATCTCCAGCACTTGCTTTCAGATGGAGCGGCATTTAATTCACACAGCCGTAATTCACTGACAAGCTGCGCAATATGGCGTTAATAACCGAAGGAGATTAATCTGCGATTATGAACGCGATATTGCGTAGCTTGTCCATGAACAATATAATATGAATATTTTTTTTTTTCCCAAGAAATGTCTTTAAGATAGTTTTAAGACCCAGTCTTTACAGAATTTGCATTCAAAATGTCCTCCCAGCATGCATTGTTTACAGTTGTTTTATTCATTCTCTTTTCCAGGATCGCCAAGGACGTGTGAAGTAACAAGCACTGCTTTGGGCAAAAGACTGACAGGCCCTGTTTCTCTCCCCAATCTTACAACCAGATATTTTCAGAAATTATTTTGGGGAAAGATTTAACCAAGGATTCAAAAAGAGGAAAAAAGAAACTAAATGAAGACTCTTCTTTGATTTCTGTTGACCTAAAAGACTTACTTCGAACTTGTAGTAAAAGAAATGACACGATTATTCTTAGGACTACAACTTAATTCTATAGGATTCTAATAGTGAACCCAGTACTTCTCACTTTTTGTTTTTTTGGGGTCCCGTTTTTGTTCAACTGCCTCTTTTTCTCCTAAATTGTTTTTTAGAAAAAAACATCTGTTTTTACAGTCCAAACACATGGCTTTGCTTCTCTCTTACTACAATATTGATTTTTTTTTTTTTTTTTTTTTTTTTTTTTATAATTGGGTTCTAGTGCCCCGGACCCTGTATAGGCAGATTCCCCCCTCATCTCTCTGTTAACCCCCGAACTTCTCTTTATTGGAGCTGAAACCATCCAGTCAGAACGTGAAATGATCGTCTCCTCCTCAGTGGATATTCCATTGTTGGTTAATTGGCCACTAGTCAGTACAAGTCTCATTACCTTCTGAGGGGAAAAACAAAAAGTTTACCAAGTTTCAACCAAGATTAATAAAATGGGGGGAAAAAATGTAATTCAAAAAAATCTAATGAATGTTCAGGAATGTCCTGAGTTTTTTTTTTTTTTTTTTTTTTTTTTTTTTTTTTTTTTTTTTTTCTGTTCCTGTTTTGTTTTTTTATTGTATTGGTAAAAGAGGGTGTTTGGCAGGGAACGGTAAACAGAGAAACCGGTTTGAGTTAAGGCTTTTGCTCATTGGATCAGTTTTATAGTGTACAAAAGGGGGCTGTGTTTGAGAGTTGTCTGCTTATTTTCCATTTACTTTTTCTTCTGCAAGTTAAAGAAAAATTGTTGCTATTGGGCTGCTCTCCTCCCATCATTTTTTTTTTTTTCGTTCTTGTCTTTCTCTTCCGTTTCTTAAGTCTGCATTGAGGTGGACCTTGCACCCTCTTTCTCATAATCAGTTCATTAAAAATAAATGTGGTATACTCGGCTGAACTTGTGTGTTGCATTTTCCCCTTGTTTGACTACATACTTCGTCATGCACTAACCTGTGTCCCAAACTGCCTGGTCCCCCTCCACCCAACACCCACACTCCTCTCCTACACTAGCTGCCTGCACACTTCACCCCTTCTTCTTCTTTGTTCATGTCGGTGCATTAAAACGACTCCTGCAAAACTGCTGGCATTTAGCAGTGTCAGAATAAAGATGCTGCACAAAGCTTCAAGTGTGTTTGCTGTCTGAAGAAGTGAATCCACAGTATGACCAACAATTTGGTTGGTCTGTTCTTATTGGTACTTCGTGTTTTACCTGCATCCATGGTTTAATTGGCACAAACACAATATGCCTTTCTTGTGAGGAAGCCATCTGAGTGTAAATCCACCTTTTATATTGAATCAGTAGTTGGGTTAAGTGTTTATTTCACTCATACTTATTTCAATTAAATCTTTAATTACCCCATGAAACTTGAGCCAGGTCAAAGAAAAAAAATGCCATGGCCTCTGGAGATGTGACTTCTCACAAGCTGACATGGTTTCTGGTTCTCTGGATTGACCAGCTTTTCTTTCATCGAGTCACCTTGGGCTTGCATGAAACGGTTTCATTATTTACAACGCTGAAATTAGAACTGATGTGTGAGTGATCGTGTGATTTTCTCGTTTACTTCTCAGAAGCACTTTCTTAATCAGCCTCTCGGTGGCGCTGTTCCCACATCGATCCTGACTGTGGATACAAGGTTTTGCCTTGAGGAGTGTGAAAGCAATACTTGTATGTGTAAGGAAATCGCTAAAATTCTTGCATAATCATCGTTTGAAAATAGAGTAACTTTACATTTATCAAAGTTGCATGTCAGTATCCTAAAATCACAATGGGCTTTCTTCAATACTCTTCGACAGAAAGACAGTTTTAATCCTAAAATGGCGGCAGTATGTTGATATGAACGTGTTTGTTCAACAGAGGGCGATAAAACGTCATTTTTTCGACTCCCAAAGCTGATGTAAACGACCCGTTTGATTGAATGAAAAGAATAAGAACTCGCATCAATGAAACTGATTGGTTTAATGAGATTTTTAAAACGATGTACTTTTTCCCCATTAATTTGTGACTATGTTTCACAACAAAAGATAAATCCAAATTAATTTACGTAGCTATAACCCTTTAAAGGCTTAGCTCACTCAAAAAAGAAAATTTTCATTTTCCCACCCTTGTGTCACTACAAAACTATATGACGTTCTTTCTTCTGTGAAACAAAAATATATATTTTGAGAAATGTCCCACAATTTTTTTTTTTTTTTTTTTTTATCATTCCACAGAAGAAAGGAAGTCATGCAGTATTGAAATGAAACAAGTGAGAGTAAATGAAGATAGAATTTTCTTTTGGCTGAACAATTCCTTTACAAATCCTCCTTTAAAACAATTGACCGAATATATTCACTTGATCAGAACAGATATGTGAGTTTAATCTTACATAGTGTGGTAAAGAAAGAATTTTTTATTTTTTTGACCTTAAAGAGACACAAAGAATATGGTGGTGGCCTACACCTAAAAGAATCAAACATGGCTTGTAGATTTTGACACCACCCTTGTTTATTTCAGTGTGCACAACATTAAGCCTTTCACTTTATTTTATGAGGTAAAATGAACAGAGGCATTTCACACCGAGCATATGCAGTTTTACATTTTACTATCCAACGGTTTTGAGCTTGGGTAATTTGTCAGAGGCCACTGTGTCAGTGAGGTCACAGCCATCAATCAATTAAACCTTTTAATTGATGAGTGCAGCAGAGCTTTACCTCCTTAAGTGCTAAGACCAAGTGTTTACAAGAAACCTTATATGTTCCTTAATCAGTTCTTGTTTGATGTGTGTATGGCCATAGTGTGTGTGTATGTATTTGTGTACATTTTAGAGCATAAGAGATATTAACCTGTGTGTGTGTGTATTGTGGATGTTGACAGTGTGTTTTTACGTATGAGGGGGAAATAAGATGCAGCACATGGCTCAGTCTCCCGTCTGTCTATATATCATGCCGCCTGAGGGGCCCTTCTCTGACCTCTGCCTCTCTCTCCCCAGAGACCCTAAAACCTCTCGGGATCCCCAGACAACATGAAGGTGGGGAGGGGAACGGCACGTGTCTCTGAGACCGTTGATGTGGTGTGTGTTTAAGACAGATGCAGTCTAGTCTGTCCATGTGTCTACTGTCATTCTTCTCTGAAAATAGAGCAAACCAAATAGTGCACATGCCTGCAGATGTTTACATTATGGTTTACTTTTTTGCTGTTAAAACTGTAGGGTGCCTTAGAAGAAAACCAGAACCTCATAAAAATGTTTGGGAAAATTCTTATTAAACCATTTCACTTTAGCATGAAAAGGCCTAATATATAGGTTTATTTTGCCTACTTTAAGATCAATCGCTATAACAGTGCAGGCCACAGGAAAGTCTGCAGCGATTTTCAGGCTTTTAGATCATATCCGTGTGGCCGGTGATATCAGGCTGCAGCTGAATAACAAAGAGATGCAGGCCTGAACTCAATCAGTTGCGGGTTTAAGAGCAATAGATGTTGTGAATTTCCGATTTAGGTTCTTCTTGTACCTCAGACAGTATTATCGCTTTTTATCATGCTGCCGTTGAGGTCCGGATTGTGTGCGGGGTGAGGGGCTCCGTTTATCAGTGTGTTGACAGTCGAGCAGCCGCGTGCGTTCAGCGCATTATCAAGAGCGCGCGCGTGTATTTTTGCCATTAGTAACGCCTGGCCATGTCTGCAAAAGATGCAATTTACATAATAAAATCATTTATGTACTACACCGAGGGACCGATTTATTTCAAACGAATATGTATATATGGAGGTCGAACGAAAATATGAAAGGGTCCATTTAAATGTCCTTTCAGTCGAATAAAATGTGTTTAACACAAGTTAAAAATAAAACGGATAAATAGCACGAATTTAATTAAAATAAAAACAAAGAAATACAATCTGAATTTAAGCTAATTTATTATATAGCCTACTTATGCAAAATCTTGCGCATTTAATGATGTCTAATTTTCTAGATTTAAATGATCCATCTCTTTATAAGCATTGGCTATTTGTTTATATAACAAAGGAAACATTCAAATTTATTTTATTCAAAACATTCATTAATTGTAATTTGCTCTTAATTTTTTAAATGATGTTAAGGTGTTTTCCATTTGCTAAACTTTACGCGTATTTTTCATCTCTCTCTCTCTCTCTCTCTCTCTCTCTCTCTCTCTGTAGAGGATTTTGAAAGACTATAGGCCTAAATAATAATTAAAATAATAATAATAAAATTCACATTATTTGTCCATATGTTTTTCCAGAGACAGAATATTAGACACACTGAAATTTTAGGCTATTTGTTGAAACGTTTTTAATTCAAATGCTACTCATTTTATAATAATCCATTATTCTTTTATACAAAATAAAATTATTATAAAAAATTATTTTACTTATTCGTGACCGTTATGGGTTTGTGGAATGCAATAGTGTAACACGTAACCTCAACATGGTTAAAGTCCAAGGTAACGTGCCTCTCAGTCACGCTTCAATTTTAAAATATTTTTTAATCATGGAAAAATGCTATGCTGTTCTGCAAAATTGTCCTTCGTAGTGATCGCCTATTCGTTCTCGATTTGAAGTCGTCATAAGGACAAATGTGGACAAGTGTGGAAAAAATAAATACGTCTCAAAGGTTTGTAAATTGCAACACCAAAAATACTCTGTATAAATGTATATAAGCTTAAAATGCAACACCAGCAACGTCTTATGCAGTCTGAATGACTGTCAGAGTGATTAATATTTGCTTTTATTGTCTTCACAGTTGTGTGTTCCGTCGACGGAAATCTAGCCTGAGGGGCAGCGCCTCATCCCAGACCCTGTTTGCCTTTCTTTTGTGAGGAAAATTCATCATTAGTCATAAATAAATATGTAAACTTTGACCCCTCTAAACATCTGCGCCACGTGCCTAGAGCAGATAGGTGATTTATTACTGCCAGTTTGAAGGAACATGATTTGAATGGAAGGAACATGACGTTGCTTATCTAGGGTATTAGGTCAATCTTAACAAGGGTATTATTATTATTAAGGTTTGTTACAACCTGCTACTGCCCATTTTAAACAGGAGAAGAGCACAAACATCAACACATAAGGGCTTAGGCGGTAGCAGTTTGTAACAAACCTTAATAATACCCTAGTTAAGATTTTCTTAGCTTGAGTGGTTTGTTGCAACGGCCCCTGATCTTACTCTACATTCACTGCGTCAAAGGTTTGGGCAATGGTGTCAAAAAATGACAGATTTGTGAAATATTATAGTATTTTTTTTTTTTTAAATCTGCACAAATTTTATGGGTGATATTTAAAGCCCTTAATCCCATACTCACTACACTGCGTTTGCATATTACGCTCCATTGCTTGTAATGATGGCTTGTGTTGTGAAATGTAGGTCATAATGCAACCATTGCATTTTTTGCTTTTTGCAGAGCATTGCCACTAAATATAATCTCATGGTTTGGGAGAGATACAGCCATGCCTTAATCATTATATGCATATTAGGCCCATGTTCATGTGTTTTTGTTTAATGTAATGAATATTCGATGGTCTACTTAAGTGTTAGCCATGTATAAAGGGATTAGCTGGTTGCATGATATCATATAGGGGTTGGCAGTGTGATGGTGCAGTGTTTTTGTTTTATTGTGCACATATGATGTCTAGTATGAAACCATGGTGACCGTACTAAACATGACTTTGTCCCGTCAGTCGGTCGCTCAGGTGAGTGCTGCTGTTGGCTTCTCTCTTGGCATTCACCGCGTGCCTTAATTGTATTGAAATTAAATCAAGGTCCACTGTGAACACAAAGAGCAAAAACCCAAGTTTCCGAACGTCGTCCACTTTGTATTTTCCTACAAATGCTCTCCATTCCTCTTCATCCCTGCAGTCTGGTCTGTTCTCACGGCTAATGGTTCAATCGTGCACTTCAGTTTCTCTGCCAGTTCTGTATTTGGTCCCTATGCAGTCTGCACATCCTGTTCTTGTCCTTCAGTACAATACCACGTTTCCGTACTCATCTAAAATCCCTTTCTTCTCACCTGTCCTCCTCCTTCTGCATCTGATGTGGGCTTCGCTGGTGTTAGTGCAGTCCAAACAAGAAGTCCTAATCTTGCACAATCACACACACACACTCACAGACACTTACAAACGCACTATCACATCCGAGGATTCTCCCTGTGCCTCCAAGATTTAAATCGCATAATTCCCCTCTTCCATCGGCCTAGATGTGTATTAAGGACAAAACATACATGACAATGCAACATAGTGTTTCTCATGGTCATATTTTACACACATATACACAAAAAGATCCCTTTCTTAAAATCATTCAGACCTCCACAATTATAGCTGTACTTTGTACCGAATACATGTCCTGAGAAATTACAAGAGAGAGAGAGGGATAGAGAGAGAGGAGACGGAGAGATAAAGAGGATCTACCTTTTGTTGTACCCATTCTGCAAGAAGCCCTGGCACCTGCCTTCTGTTTCATTCCAGCAGACCTTTTCCCTCTCTCGGCCAAACAAAGAGGACCAGCAAAGCTGTGCGTGAGGGATGAGCTAAGATGCAAAGCTATGCACTGCTCTCCCCCTCGTCCATTCAGCATGTCTACCGCCATGATGAGACGGCTGCCAGCATCACAATGTAAAGCTAGCGCTTCCCTATGACAGTCTGTTCTCTCCCTCTCTCCCCCCACCTCTCTCTCTGTCTTTTATTTCTCTCACTCTCTCTCAGCATATGCGCACCTATACGGCAAGTAAAAACAAGTACGGTTAAAATAACATAAAATGAGTTGAAGCTGACGATGACAGTTAAAATTAATGCATACATTACAGAGAACATGTACATGTATTTAGGAAAATAATAATAATAATAATAATCCAAAACACATCAGTTACAGCCACAAGCATCAGATCACATACAACAGTTACCCAGTAGCACAAAGCACGGTCTATTTCTTAAAAACTACTGACATTAAGCAGCAAATTATCTTTAGCTTCATGCTTTTTCCTCGCATTCTCGCCCTAGCAGAGAAAACAGAAGTGTATATCCCGGTTTTTCCCGTTCTCTTAGTTCCGTCAGTTCTCGCTATTCTCCATCCAAGGGTGAACAGGGGGTCCTGCCGAAGCTATCTGCCCCAGCTGAGGCTCCTTTTCCTGGGGGCTGGAGAGCGGGATTGCAAGGGGAGATGTTCTGGGGGTGGGGTGGAGAGGGTTTAGGGGAGAGGTAGGCAGGTAGGAAGGTTTTCACGCATGCAGGAAGGGAAAAACAGGTGCTGGGATGCCGCAGCCACTTAAAAACCAAAACAACAACAACAACACAAAAAAAAAGAGGAGTATTCTCCCCCGTGAGAAAATCAGCCTGAGAAAATCCAGCAGTGCGCATCACTAAAAAATGCTTAAAAAAAAACGAAAAGCTGATAATGCAAATATACATATATAAACACATCATATATGTATACATATCCAGAGGAAGAGGGAAGGAGCAGGTATGCAAAGGATGAGCGGTTCACACACAGACACACACACTGCGCTGCGCACACGCTCGGGCTACAATTTATGCTCTCTGTTTGACACCACCCCCACCTCATACATACATACGCGCTCACACACACACACACACACGTGCGTGTAACGTCCCAGCTGATCGTGGTAGAGAGATTAGATTGTGGGGACAGCTGGCAGGGATTACACACGCAGGGGATTGACTGAGCTGGGGAGGGGAGACCCTCTCTGACCAAGATGTATATATACACACACACACACACACACACACAATAAATTGCACATAAATGCAGGAAGAAAGTGTGCAGCATCACGTTTAGCTAGAAATACACTGATATCACATAAATGGCTGCTATATTTGGAAATAAGGTAAACACACACTCATAAACTGAATGCAGCTGAGCACGCATGTAGAAGTTGAGGGTTAATGTATGGTAATACATACTGACTGCTAGGGGGTGGCAGGGTGACACAGTTGACCTTTGACCCTGAACCACTCCATCTTTTCAGGGTGATCAGCTGATTGCAAAAGGGGGGCCTTGGGGAGGCAGCCCAATATGCTCCCCTGACATGCATGCACACGCTGAGACTATACATCACGCATGAAATAACACGAGCCACTATTTCACTAATGCGCAATATCACTGCGAATCAGTGGGACGGGAGCTTCAAATGCAAAATAAATTTTCATTTGAAATCAGTTTGTCTTCGTTTGTCTGCATCACACTTGATGGTGTCAAATCTGGAAGCGTTTCAAAGCGTGAAACCCCAGTGAACTAGCTGTACAGAAGCGATCAATACTGTTTAGTCTTGGATTTTGAACAGCGTTTGAACTATATCTGACATTTAAACCAATTCTATGCTTCAGCATTTTCTGCTGTGGAGGACTGGAAGAACATTCTGTTCTTTGAAAAAAATATTTTAAAAAATATGCAAAGTATGCATGGCTGTTTTTCATGAATAGGAATCATGTGTGTTAATGTCAATCAAATATTTCATATATATGGAGTATTATAATTATTTAAATATGTTCATATAAATGTATATATTTTTATCATTATAAATTAATTAAGCACTACCACAATAATATTTTTTAATGAAGCTTAAGCGTAAAATGGAATATTGTTGGTGAGTAAACATCTACAACTGTCTTTAAAACAGCGTTTGTGTGTAGCATGCTGAAAATGTCTCCTTGCTCTATTTATGTCTTTGTCAATGCATGTATATTCCTGCATGAGATCATTATTGTATATTATTGCATTTTATTTGTGTGTACGCCCCAGGCAAAAATCAAACAGAAATTAAGTGTATGTAAATGGTAGAGATAAGGGCCTGTGTGTGTGTGTGTGTGTGTGTGTGTGTGTCCGCACTAGCATAGCCTTCATTCCTCCTAGCAATAGCGTCCTCTGAGTGCACTTTAATCTGTAATCTGACAGATTAGCAAATAGGAGCGTTTGAGCTGGATTATCGCCTCATTACAAATGACGAGCATCCCAAGACCTGCTCCTTGTGTGTGTGTGTGTTGGCATATTCTTTATTCTTTCCATGATAGTGTGGGTGTTTCTTTAAAAGTGACTGCACATTCATCACGTTTTGTTCACATTTTAAATGGTTAAACAAACACTACAGTTTTTCTGAACAAAATTCATCACATTTAAATATATGTATATATTTGTAAATATTTTTTCTTTCCTATTTGTAAAAAGGACAAATTTTCAGGCTTCATTTATTTTTCAAGATTCTTTTTTTTTTTAATCCCAGAGTTCATATCTTGTAAGTCAGCATCAGATTAAAATTTCCATCAAAAAATAAATAAACAAAAACAAAGTATCCTGATGTTCTGTTGAAGCGGTCGGGCTTTGCGCTGCATCATTTTAAAGAGGTCACATAACAGATGGGTCGCTAAAACGTCCTCGCTTACGAGATAAAATGGGAAATTTACAAGATTTCAAAGACTAAAGCTAAATTTTTAGTATTTAAGGGTGAAAGATCATTATTTTAAGCTAATGCAAGCTACAGAGTGCAAGTGGGAAAAAGCAGAGTGGTGCACAGTTGCACGTTAAGATGTGTGTTGTGTTTCTTCAGTTATTTTGTGCTTTTGTGTCCTCCTGCTTTAAAGGTATATGGGTATAATGCTGAGTTGGCCATTATATGTGTGTCTCAGGAGTGTGTGTTTGCCTATGGGCTATGCACAGATGTGTATGTGAGCGAGCACTGATGCGTGTGTGTCTGTGCAGAATGCTTGGTAGGTCGTTTGGTAAATCCGGCAGCATGTGCTATTGTGTTCGCCGCTGCACTAACATGCATGCACACATATATAAAAGCATGAAATGCACAGACAAATGCAACAAAAAATACAATCTGTTGTTAAATCAACACATTAAAAGGATAGTTCACCTGAAAATGAAAATCTCGCTGCCATTTATTTACCCTCATGTTGTTCCAAACCTGTATGCCTTTCATTCTTCTTTGGAACACAAAAGAAGATATTTTGAAGAATTGTGCAACTGTTTTTCGAAAGGCATTTTTCAAAATATCTTCAACAAAAATACAATTTGTTTTTAATAATTTAATGGGATAGTTCACCTAAAAACTTAAAATCCTGTCACCATTTATTAACCCTCATGTTGTTCCAAACCAGTATGACTTCTGTTCTTCTGTGGCGCACAAAAGAAAAAATATTTTAAACAGTTGCAGCTGTTTTTCAAAAGGCTTTTATATATATATATATATATATATATATATATATATATATATATATATATATATATATATATATATATATCTATATATATATATATATCTGGAACAAAAGCACAGTTTGTTGGTAAACTCACCTTCACGTTCTTCCAAACCTATATGGCATTATAACCTATTTATAACCTATAAGATATTTTAAATCTTTCTTTATGTTCCTCAGAAGAAAAAAGTCATACCTTTTTGCATTGACAGGATGGTCACAAAATTTTCATTTTTGGGTGTACTGTGCCTTTAACACAATAGCTAGTATATCACAGTCAGATGATGCTCAGTTATTTCCTCTAATCATATCGGTAAAATATTATTCTGCTGGGTGAAAAAGGTACAGCACTGCAGCTTTAATTTGTCATACATGTATTTAGCACTAAAGCTCATACTAGAATACAGCAGAGGATGTGATGCTAGCTATGGCAGTGCAGTCTCCAGTGTTCAGCTGAAAGCATGAGCTCTCGATCATGACCGCTTCATTGTGGATGGATCGATGCCCTGCTCTCCCCCTGGGTCACTGGTGTCCTCCAGTGCCCTTAATATTAATGGCAGTTTCATTAGCTCTGACCACATTGCTCTGATAGAGAGGGCAGCAGGGGTTTTGGCTTTGCTGATTAAGTAGAATTGTTGTTTTTTTATTTAAATGACATCTAATGGTGTCCCATTTCACATTCATACATACCTCAGATGATTATTCATTCTCTTTGTAGTCGAAGCTCTGGAATACTGCATTTGGAATGGGATCTAGCGTCTTCGGATGCTTCTTGAAATAATGATGCTCCTAGACCCTACAACATGACTAATTCCAAAAAAAAGGATGGGAACTTCTCTTTCTATCTCTGTTTCTCTCTCCCTCCCTTTTTTCTCAGTATGCCCCAATAGTCAGCCCAGCAACAGCACACAGAAGCTCCCAAAAGCAACCCCCCCTCTCGCCGCCTCTGCATCCAGTGACCCAGTTTCCACCCCCTCTCTAAAACAAATCACTCCATGACCCACTTCTTCGTTTTGCACCACTTTAGCGTGTGCATGTGCTTGGCAAAATTATGCATCTGTCTTCGCTCTGAGGTTCAGAGGCATTTCATCTGTGTGTTTGGTTATGGAAAAATACTGCTGGCAGTATAAAATCCCCCACATTAATAATAAACGCACAGAGAACTGGAGATTTTTCTGCCTTCTGTATGTAACATCAGTATGTCTGATTATGTTAAGACAGTTTTTCAAGGTCAGCGTTGCCTCATGACCATCTATAAACAGGATTTGTGCAATCACAATTATTTTAATCTTCCGCTTTTTTGTGGTTCATCGTTGGATAAGTGCATGATTTGTAATTAAAGTACGCCATCAACGGTTGAATTCTTTTCTGATTAATGTATGTGATAATGCTCGTACTGCTGATAATAAGAACATGTCAGTGAGACTGTCAGAGGCGGCAACAGGAAGGCAAATCAATTTTGCGGCCTATTTAAGCAGAGAGACTAATGGTAATTTTTAATAATCAGCTACGCTCAGATGGTAGCTCACACATACAAACAAACTCAGTTTATAAGTATTAATAGGTAAACATTTGTAATCGCAGCGCTTTTCTGTAAGGGCAGATGCATGCTGTCAGACTCTTGAGTGGAGTTGATTCAGGTTTCATTTAAATGAGCAGTGGGCCACGGTCATCTTTACAAATTTTGACTCAAAGGTGCATCAACTGGAAAAATGTGCATCATTCATTAATGCAGTGTCATAAGTGTGTGTGCCCTGCAGTAAATGAAAGGCAGTGCGTCGGATTGACCCTGAATGACTGGTAACAGGATACACATAACAGCAATTAATTTTCCTTAGTTAAATTCCACCAGCCCATCTCTCTTTCTTTTTATTCTGATTTTTTTTTTTTGGTATGTCAGAAACAAAATATAAATTTACTGTACATCTGTCAGTAGAGATGCAGCCATATTTACTGCCTTAAATAATAATATTTCATTTTATTAGCTAAATTCAAGCCGTTATTATCCCCATTTTTACCCTAGTTTACCCTATTCATATGATAGTTTCAAACAATCAGCTGCAGTTGTATTCTAGGACTGAGGGGTGTAATTTATTTATCTATTTATGTTGCTTTTTATCAATAAACTGCATTCATAAAAATTAATATTTATTTAATATTTAATAAAATTATTAATAAACATAGTAATATTTATATTACATTTGGAAAATTAAAATTATAAAATACACACATTTCAACACATTATAAAATGTAAAATGTATTATAAAAAAGTTTCATAGTTTCCACAAACATATTAAGCAGCACAATTAGAGATAAGTAATTAGAAATTTCCCAAATCAGCATATTAGAATGATTTCTGAAGGATCATGTGACACTGAAGTCTGGACTAATGGCTAAATTTAGCTTTGTCATCGCAGGAATAAATTACATTTTAAAACATATTAAATCAGTTATTTCAAATTGTTATAATATTTCAGAATATTTAGTTATTGCAGCCTTGGTCAGCATAAGAGATTTTAAAAACATTATATGGAATGTACAATACACACACACACACACACACACTGCAGCCTTGGTCAGCATAAGAGATTTTAAAAACATTATATGGAATATATATATATATATATATATATATATATATATATGAAAACTAAAAATGCTATTGTGCACTTGGCTGTATTATTTTATAAATATCGTTTATGCATTTCTTGGCATCCCCACAGTACTTCCCATTTTTTCATTGTAAATCTTGCTCACAGTGAAAGACCTATAGGAGACATTAAAAGCCTGCAGCCACAGATTTCTGCACAAGAGCGGGAGGAAAAGGATGACTATGAGGGGGAGGGAGTGATGGAGGCCAGTGGCACGTGTCCAGATTAAACGTAATCCCAGCATAGGATGCCAAACAAGGCTTCAGGTGAGAGAGGAGCTCCAACGGGATGAGAAATTGGAGGGGGTGGGAGGAAAGACAGGTGGCCAGAAAGACAAGAGATTTGCCCTACAATATAATGATGCCCATTGGAATGGGACTAAAGGGTGGATTTAAATGCATAATTGTTATTGCAGGTGACTGGGGGAGTATATGATTATGTGTATATGTAATATGTATTTACTTTCTATTTTTGGCGGTTTTGCCTTTATTATGATAGGACCGTTTAAAGCTGATATAAAGCGAAGTGGTGGGGGGGGTTCGGGAAAGGTCCACAAGCCAGGGTTAGAACTTCGGATGTCCGTAGCGCAATGACGCTGTATGTTGGCGTGCTGCCCACAAGGCTATAATATATATGTGTTCAGAAAACTATTACATATGATTATATTAATATTAATTATGATGTAAGGGTAAGATTTTTTAGTATTGTGAAAAAAGTTTCTTATGCTCACCAAGGCTACATTTATTTGATCAAAAATACAGTATTGTGAAATATTATGAACATTATGAATACAAACTTTCTACTTTTAGTAAATACTTATATACAATGTAATATATTAATATATATTATTTTAATATAAATGTAATTTATATCTGTGATTGCAAAGCTGAATTTTCATTCTAATATGATTTGCTGCTCAAAAAATCATTTCATGACCAGTGTACATCACAACAACAGTTATGCTGCTTGATATTTTATTTTTTAATATATTTTTTTTTTAGATTCGTTTTTTCTCCCTCAGGATTCTTTTATAACAATAAAGTTTAAAAGAACAGCATTTATTTGAAATATAATATTTAAAATTTACATTGTGAAAATGTAAAAGTCATTACTGTCACTTTTGATCAATTCAATGTAACCTTGCTGAATAAAATTAGAAGGTAAATTTGCCTGTCCACTTCCTGTAAAGTTATAAATCAGTACACACTTGTTTCGGTTACACTTAATTTTAAGGTGTCCTTGTTACAGTGTAATTATACATATCAGTACTGAGTAATATTAATTAACTACATACGTTACTTGCATGTAATCATGCATAATTAATTGTTATTATAATAGTAAGTAAATGTAACATGTGTAACAAGGACACCTTAAAATAAAGTGTTAGCCTTGTTTCTTATGCTGAGGTGCCTTTCAAACTGAATATTCACACTATACAGTTTGGAATATCACTTAATATGGCCAAAAACCTTGTGTCTACTTCATGGAGCACATTTGAGCGATGTAAACATACACAGAGAAAGAAACATACCCAGAGATGCAGAGATTGACACGTCTCTGTCGTCTCTGCATACAGGATTATGAAGAAGCTCTAATCTGACCATCCCACGTGGGGTAAGGGTGTCCTACTCAAGGCAGCTCCGGAGTTAAAACAGCAAGGGTGGAGGGGGAGGGGAGGATGATATCTGCTAACCAATTAACGAGTTCATCAGCTAATCCTGAAGTGGGATTGGGTGGTTGTGGCCCTGGATTGGACACAGAGGTTGCAGTGTGACCTTCACAGACAAACTGATGATATATTTCTGAGTGAGTGAGGAGGGAAAGGAAAAAGGATTTATTTAGTGGTGATGCAGAAGCGTGATTTATTTTTTTAATTAAGCATCTCACTCGAGTGAGACCAGCAAAGCCACAATTATGCTAAAACAGTCAATTGCCTCTTTTCGTTCTCATGTTAATCAGAAAGAAATGTGTGTATGCCGTAAGTAGTCAAAGCTTTCAACTGTAGCATATATGACTCCACAAAACTGTCAAGCCCGGTGCCAAAAACACCAGGCCAATCCCTTCAGAAATGGCCTTAATTAATCACTGATTAACTCATCCTGTGAATCCATTTATCACTTGCACTCACCTTTTCTCTCTTTGAATACCTACCTATTTCACTTTCTCTTTCTTGTTCTCAACCTACAGTAATCTGTCATTAAAAAAATCTATAGCCCTCTTGTATTTTCAGAATATGGTGATCTGAACCTCCAGCTGGTACGAGCAGCATCTGCCAAGAGCATACATGTAAACGATCAGACATTAATGGCCCTCTAACGGTAACAAGGAGAACAAATATAGCTGCAAATCTACCCCATTCGCTCCTTTGGAGAGTCCTCGTGTCATTTTTTTTTTTTTGCTCCAATCCATGAGCCATCAAACCACAGTTCGATACTTCACTCGTACTGCGTCTGCTTAAAGACGCTATGGGAAAAACTCGCCAAAAAGCCCGCCAAAGCCCACCAGAATGGGCGGGGCCTCTGGCTATATAAGCCGCCGCTTCGCCATAGGATTCAGATTTCTTCTCCTTCAGCAACGACTACTTTGCTGATCTCCGCTAAACTGCCTGCTCGCCGTTGACACACCTCACAAGCGGAATGCGACTGCCAGTTTTTTTCCACAGCAAATTTCCACGGTGTTGATGCAAATGCCGTCCCATCATTGCAGCTCGTGCAGGGCTCTCCTGCACACTGATGATGGCCACAGCGAGTGCTCCTCGCTGAGACTTCATGTTCTCATTGCGAGTATATGAATCTCTCCTGTCTGCGCTTGCAAATCGCTTTTCTGAAAGTGATCCCGCTCCTTGAGCCCTCCCGTTCTCTTCCTCCCATGAGCCTGCGAGGAAGAACCAGTGGGGCAGAAGAGTGCAGCCCCAGGATGAGAGTGAGCTTACGTCGGCTCAGCCCCCGCGTACCTCACTCTCTCCCCCCACAGGGGATTCCCCCGTCCTCTTCACACAGCCTGATCACCGTCCCTCTGCTGCCGCGAGCGACCTGATCTTGTTTGGTGGGAGAGACCAAGAGCTGCTAGATGACAGCATGTCTCTAGCAGCTTCAGACCGGGGGAGTTGTCGGGGCTCGCCGGACCCTGCCCCCTTGACGCCATCTGAGCCCAGGCATGTGAAACTCGGGGTGGATGCCGAAATTATCAGTGTTCTTTCAAGTTCTGTTGAAGAGCTGGTTTTGGAATGGTCTCCTCCCGAGGAACCATCCCACAGCTATCTGGACGAGTGGTTCCTGCCAGGGCACCATCAGGCCCCTTGCCAGAGATCCTCCCCCTTCTTCCCGGAGGTCCATGACAAGCTGACCAAGTCATGGTGTGCTCCCTACTCAGCTCCCTACTCACTCTGCACTTCTTCCTCTTCAGTCCTCACCTTGCTTTACGGCAGTGAGGAAAAAGGATATGAGCATCTGCCACTGCTGGATGAGGCTGTGGCCGCGCATCTCTGCCCGCCCATGCCTATTGGATGGAAGGCCACCTATCCGTCCAAGCCATGCCGGACCACCTCAACACTCGCGGATCACGCATACTCATCGGCTGGGCAGGCTACTGCTGCACTGCATTCCATGGCAGTGCTCCAGGTCTTCCAGGCCAAACTCCACACTGCTGCTGATGAGTCGGGCCCGGATGCTGCAACACTCAGGGAGCTGAGGAGTGCAATGGACCTGGCCCTGCATGCTACAAAGTACACTCGATGGCCAACCTGGTTGTGCTGGAGCGCCACCTATGGCTTAACTTGACTAAAATCAAGGATACCGACAAGGTGCCATACCTCATGCACCCATCTCCCCCAGTGGCTTCTTCAGACCAGCGGTGGAGGGGTTTGCTGAGCGTTTCACTGAGGCACAGAAGTTGTCCCAGGCGTTGCGACACTTCCTGCCTAAACATGCCTCCTCCTCTGCAACTGCCAATCACCCCAAGCAAAGGCCGACTCGGCAGCCTCCTAAGCTGTTCCTGCTGCCGTCGCTGCTCAGCCAGAGAAGCCTGAGCCCCGACACCGTTCCCGCTCGGCCACCAGATGGTATCAGTTTGCAAAACACCAGGGACCCCGGCCCAAGGTAGTGGTGGATCCTGTGCTGCCACCGTCATCCTGATCCAGAGGCCAGAAAGAGGAGGGGGCCAAGTCTCGCCACAGCCGGACCTTACTCCAAACTGCCCCATGTGTATTACCGGCCACCTCGTTAAGTTACAGGTGCGGACAGAGCTGTTTTTGCTGTAAATGCTGGGCCCATTCTAGTGCCCAAACAGCAAAGGGCTGTGATAGCGTGAGAAATAAACACGCACCTTTTCGCAAAAAGAGCAGTTTTCCTCTCACATCACTCACGAATACTGTGTCCCCACGCAGCGACCAAGAACTCGAACCTATCAAACCTCCATGTCCATCCGGGCCAGACAATGGCAAGCCATTCCTGGAGTGTCAGAATCGGTTATGGGGATAATAACACACGGCTATTTCCTCCAGTTCACCACTTTGGTACACAGCAAGGACGCTCACATCCCACGCCGAAGTAATGAATCTGCTGGTGAAAGAAGCCATAGAGATTGTTCTCCCAGCTCAACACGACTCAGGATTTTACAGCCATTACTTCCTCGTCCCCAAAAAGGACGGCGGCCTTCAACCCATCCTCGATCTAAGATGTCTGAATCGCGCTCTCATAAGACGCCGCTTCAGAATGATCACGCTTACCAATACAGTGTCCTCCCTTTTCGGGCTATCCGTGGCCCCTCACACGTTTACGAAGTGCATGGACGCGGCTCTCTCCCCTCTCAGGCAGAAGGGAATCTGCAATCTCAATTACCTCGATGACTGGCTCGTTCTAGCCCAGTCAGAGGCGGAGGCCTTGCAACACAAAACCCTGCCTCTCAGCTATTTAGAATGCCTAGGGGTGAGGGTAAATTTTTCCAAAAGCTCGCTGTCTCACAGCCAATGAGTTTCATTTCTGGAACAGGGCTCGACTCTGTGGCAATGAGAGCAACAATGGTGAAGGAGCGCACCGCAAGAATGGTGTCTCTCGCCCCCTAAATATGTTCCAAAAGCTGCTGGGTCTTATGAAAGTGAAAAAGTGAAAGTGATGTGACATACAGCCAAGTATGGTAACCCATACTCGGAATTCGTGCTCTGCTTTTAACCCATCCAAAGTGCACACACACAGCAGTGAACACACACACACCGTGAACACACACACCCGGAGCAGTGGGCAGCCATTTATGCTGCGCCGCCCGGGAAGCAGTTGAGGGTTCGGTGCCTTGCTCAAGGGCACCTCAGTCGTGGTATTGAGGGTGGAGAGAGCGCTGTACATTCTTACATCTCTTATGGCAGCAGCATCACCAGTACTAGAGCTGGGTCTGCTCCACGCCTTTTCAGGCTAACGTCTCAGATACTTTCTGATACTTATAGTTTCAGTGAACTTTGGCCAATCTTTGCCCAAGGCATTGGAAACTCTGCTTGTGCACTCTCGAACCCCTTGGTGCCGAGGCTGTGCAAGCCGGGGCGATCAAACTAGGTTAGACTTAACCTCACTGAGTTTATTCTTCAACCTGGTTGCTATTGTCATATCTTGGCCCTAGTGTCAAATATGATTGCTTGGTCTTTCCCCTTCTTAGTATGGTGTGATTGAACTGTGTTTAGATAGCGTTTTTTATAAGATGTTGTATTAGTGTATTATCAGAAGGGGTTTTAATGTGTTATTTAAATGGAATTGGTTCCCTAAGATATGGGAATGAGTACTGCATTCCGTGCCATGCTAAAAAGGTTGCTTCAGTTGAAGTAACCTGAATCCTATGGTGAAGCGGCCGCTTATATAGCCAGAGGCCCCGCCCATTCTGGTGGGCTTTAGCGGTCTTCGCAGCCATAGGTTCATTTCTATCCACTGCACGAACCAATGCCCATGCAGTTTCACTACGTGATTGAATGGGAATAGGAGTTTTTCCCATAGTGTCTTTAAGCAGATGCAGTACTCATTCCCGTATCTCAGGGAGCTGAGCAAATACGTTAAAAAAAAAGTTTAATGTAATCTATTTTGACAATATTCTGCACCAAAATTCCTCTACTGATAATGGAAACCTACAGAGTGTTGTGTATCAGTAGCACAGTCCATCTTTGCCTGCCATCATGTCAGGGACAGAGAGTAACTGATTTTGTCTTCTTTTTGCTTTTTTCTCAGTCTCAGTTTAAACTAAGTTAAATTAGTAAAGCTGTCATTTAATTAAATTTCTTGAACTTAATTAATTACATGATATGCCAGTTAATTAAGCAAATGAATCCCAATTTATTGCATACATTTAAGGAGTAGTTCACCCAAAAATGAACATTTATAGGAAATGTACTTACCCTCAGGCCAATCAAAGTTGTAGATGGGTTTGTTTCTTCATCGGAACAGATTTGGCGAAATTTAGAGGAGCATTATATCACTTTTTTACTATTGTATCCTCTGCAGTGATTGGGTGCCATCAGAATGACTGAGAGTCCAAACAGCTAATAAAACATCACAAGTAATCCACACAACTCCAGCCCATCAATTAACATCTTGTGAAGTGAAAAGCTGCATGTTTGTAAGAAACAAATCCATCATTAAAATAGTCAATAACCCATAATAACGTTTCCTCCAGTAAAAAAGTAATTTCCCTGTTGTCCTCTCAAAATCCACCAACGTATTTGTTTTGTAGACTGTGCTTGATCTTTGCATACAGACAAGATTCAGCCAAGATGGCTTTTTAATATTATGGATAGAGGATTTGTATTTTAGCCGAAAACAACGGTTTGAAGATGTTAACTGATGGACTGGAGTCGTGTCAGTTAGCTACTTGTGGGTTAATGTGATGCTTTTATCAGCTGTTTGGATTCTCATTCACTGCAGAGGATCCTGTGATGAGTAATGTAATGTTACATTTTTCCAAAATCTTTTCAAACACAACTACATCTTGGATGACCTGAGGGTAGGCTACATTTATTTATTTATTTATTTGTTTTTTAGCAAATTGTCATTTTGAGGTGAACTGTTCATTTTAATATTTGCAGAGAAAAGCCCATATATGTGTGTATATATATATATATATATATATATACATATATATATATATATATATATATATATATATATATATATATATATATATATATATATATATATATATATATATATATATACATACACACACACACACACACACACACACACAAAGGCCCCTATATAGTAGGGGTGTAACGAAACACGTATTGAACCATTCGGTACACACTGCAAACCGAACGATTCGTTGGACTAATCCTATTACATTTGGAAAATAAAAAAGTGTGTAAAATATAATGTTTCAGTGCCACTGCACTCAACAAGGCAGCCCAAACAACGTAACAGTCCCAAAGAAAAATACACTGCTCTAGTCAGGCATACGATGTACTAGATTGTTCATTGCAATATCAACAATGATATCAACCATATCAAAATTATGGAACTAGAAAAAAACAAGGAGACAAACACACTCTACAATCTATCCCCGCAATATTTAGGCAAGCATTTCCAGCTGATTCAAACAGAGATAAACAAATCATGATTAAAAAATGTTAAAAATCAAGGAAATTTCTCTGGCATTTCTTTCTTTTTCCTGTATTGAATACTTACCGAACCGTGACACCACTGTATCGTATCGAACCGAACCATGAATTTTATGAACTGTTACACCCTTTATACACATATATACACTGAACAAAATTATAAACGCAACACTTTTGTTTTTGTCCCCATTTTTCATGAGCTGAGCTCAAATATCTAAGACTTTTTCTACGTACACAAAAGGCCTAATTCTCTCAAATATTGTTCACAAATCTGTCTAAATCTGTGTTAGTGAGCACTTCTCCTTTGCCGAAATAATCCATCCACCTCACAGGTGTGGCATATCAAGATGCTGATTAGACAGCATGATTATTGCACAGGTGTGCCTTAGGCTGGCCACAATAGAAGGCCACTCTAAAATGTGCAGTTTTATCACACAGCACAATGTCACAGATGTTGCACGTTTTGAGGGAGCGTGCAATTGGCATGCTGACTGCAGGAATGTCCACCACAGCTGTTGCCTGTGAATTGAATGTTCATTTCTCTACCATAAGGCATCTCCAAAGGCATTTCAGAGAATTTGGCAGTACATCGAACCAGCCTCACAATTGCAAACCACATCTTCACCTCCAAGATCGTCTGGGACCAGCCACCCGGAAAGCTGCTGCAACAATTGGTTTGCATAACCAAAGAATTTCTGCACAAACTGTCAGAAACCATCTCAGTGAAGCTCGTCTGCATGCTCGTCATCCTCGCCGGGGTCTCGACCTGACTGCAGTTCGTCGTCGTAACCAACTTGAGTGGGCAAATGCTCACATTCGTTGTTGTCTTGCACTTTGGAAAGGTGTTCTGTTCATAGATGAATCCCAGTTTTCACTGTACAGGGCAGTGCTGGTGGGGTTATGGTATGTGCAGGCGTATTTTATGGACAATAAACACAGGTGCATTTTATTGATGGCATTTTGAATGCACAGAGATACCGTGATGAGATCCTGAGGCTCATTGTTGTGCCATTCATCCACGACCATCCCCTCATGTTGCAGCATGATAATGCACAACCCCGTGTTGCAAGGATCTGTACACAATTCCTGGAAGCTGAAAACATGGCCAGCATACTCACCGGACATGTCACCCATTGAGCATGTTTGGGATGCTCTGGATTGGCGTATACGACAGCGTGTTCCGGTTCCTGCCAATGTCAAGCAACTTCACACAGCCATTGAACCAAGTGGACCAACATTCCACAGGCCACATTCAACAACCTGATCAACTCTATGCGAAGGAGATGTGTTGCACTGCATCAGGCAAATGGTGGTCACAACAGATACTGACTGGTTTTCGGACCCCCTCGGACCCCCCAATACAGTAAAACTGCACATTTTAGAGTTGCCTTTTATTGTGGTCAGATGGGCACACCTGTGCAATAATCATGCTGTCTAATCAGCATCTTGATATGCCACACCTGTGAGGTGGATGGATTATCTCGGCAAAGGAGAAGTTCTCACTAACACAGATTTAGACAGATTTTTTAACAATATTAGAGAGAAATAGGCCTTTTGTGTACATAGAAAAAGTCTTAGATCTTTGAGTTCAGCTCATGAAAAATGGGGCGCAAAAACAAAAGTGTTTCGTTTATAATTTTGTTGAGTGTATATATATATATATATATATATATATATATATATATAAACACATTTCACCCCCATAGTATTTAACCATTAGTAGCCTATATCTGTTTCACAGCATCTCACAGCTTCCATGAACCAGTGATTTTCTCCTTGGGTTTTGTTTTAGCACTCCTGCTCTTGTCAGCGTGCATTTGGTAATTATATCTCATTTGCAAAGCAATTTCAAAGCCTCTCTTTCTGCCCTTAACACCTCTACAGGTGACACGAAACCTACTCCTTTTCTCAGATAAGAGGCTGCAATTTTAAAAGTGAAAATAACAAATTACAACAACAAAAAGCCAGTTTTTTGTCTTTCTTTCATCCTAGTCTGAACATGCATGGTGTAATGTATATTTGCTTTTAAAAACATGAATAATTCCTCTTTTTTCAAATGTTCATGATGCAATGCTTACACAATTCATGTATGCATCTATCTATCTTAAAATATGGCTGAAATGAACAGAGCACTGCTGAGGAGTATCTGCAGTCCAAACATAGAAAAGAAAAGCCAAACTCGCTGACACTACAGCTACAAATCAAGTTTAAAGTTTATAGGATTCTGTGGCTCACTGGTGGTGTACATGTTAACCTTGTTTAATATTTCAGTGAAGCGAATAGTGAAGGGTGAAGCACAGCATCGGTACATATACACTGAATTTAAGGTTGGATAATGACCTGAACTGACACAATTTCTGCTTTTTCATGGCGCTATCTTAAATTAAATGAGGAATTCAACATTTAAGGAAGGCAAAGCACCCTTTTTGACAGGGTTTAGAGGCGGTGCCTTTATTTTGACACTTGTCACTGAATAAAGCCACCACTGCAATGGAAGGAAATAATGCAAGTATTTACATGCACAGAAATAGCAATAATCATGATGAATGGATTCCAGATGCTAATTATAATGTATGCAGCCGCGCTCCTCTACGACAGCACACAGATGCTCAGTTTTGCTGTAGTGAGGGGGTGCTGGAAACTCATTTGCATGCCGAACTGCTATCTTAATGTGGATATTTATTTTAATTTAATTTCTTACCCGCACATACCGCACGGGAGGCTTTTGTGGCAAAGTCACATTAACCTCTGGCTAGTTAATATTCATCTGGCGAAGTCCCCCAGCACTTGATAAATATTCATGAGGTGGGCGAGGCCGTCCCCTCACTCCTCCTCCAGCTCCAGCTCCATGGCGCTCGCGCGGACATATTCATTTCGGCATGCGGGAACGCACGCGGCCATCATCATCATCATCCTCATCGTCCTGCAGCTCGGTCTGTGCGTGACAGTCGCTCAGCTCAGTATGGCAAACAAGAGCGTTTTGCACACCAAAGAGCGCTCTCTGAAAGGCAGGGAGGAGAAAATGGTCGTGGCAGGTAAATTCCGTCTCTCGAGAAATGTCAAGGGACACTAATGTTAAAGCAGCTTGATTTGACACTCGTGCGTTTCTCAGAATAAACTCTTGAATGCCACAGTACATCCGGGACTTTAAGACATTTGTATAGACGGCAACTTCCGCATTTAAACAAAAACCATGGTAACCGGAAAACCGGCAAAATGTCACTTGTAGTTACTAATATCAAAATAAATGAATATAAAATCGTATTCATACACCGTAAGAGCCTTTAAAAGCTCTGTAGTTTTGTATAATTGATTTGATGAGACGAGATGGGGTCATTTCTACAAGTCGGTGCGTTTTGGGCATTGAAACTTTCTTGTCAAAACAACAGGTTTTTGGACAAATTGCATAAAATCCTAGTAAACTTCTAATAATTGTCAATACTTGGGTTAACTGAGACGTGTCACCCAATCTTATTTGATACAACATAATGTTTTTAAATATAATTTGCCTGTTTCATACTAATGCTATAACTAAGTGAAAAAATAAATAAATAAAACAAATTTATTTAATTATTATTATAATTTACATTTATTTATAATGATAAAACAGCTAGGCAAAACTCAAAAACTACTTCGCTATCAGTATTAATTTTGTACATAACTCATATTTTTGTGATTTTTGTTTTTTTAATTTGAAATAATAATAACATTACAGAGCTACAATGACAGCGTAAATACTTAGGGGAAAAAAGAGGAAGAAAAAAACAATATAACTCATATTTTTAAATGATTAAAATAGGTAAAATTGGCAAAAAGGGTGCAGCATAACGTGTTATGTTCTAGGAAAATTCTCTCACTAGTAAATGCCATAATTTGTAAGTTGGGGACAGAAAAGAAACTGAATTGTACAATTGACCCAGTAACAATTCTAAGCAAAACAAAAAACTAAGCTACTGTGATCACTATAGTATAGTTTTATAAAGGCAAACAACAAAGATGTTTTTTATTAGCATAGTGACTAAAAACAACTAACTATTTTGGGTGGTCAGAGTGATTCTCAGTGATGCAAAATCTTTCTATCAATAGCCAGGGATGCTCTGATCAGGACAAGCATTCAGGACTATAACATCTAGTGTGCTAGTGAAGCCCACATTCACTTCTTTTACATGTCTGCTATGGTTAGACGAAAAGGATCATAAAAAATGCATCAGTCCATGGCTTACTTGGCAAGACTGAGTTCTTGTCTTTTTAGAGTAAAACTAGGCCCAGTTGGCTACTAGGCACTATCTGACCTTATTCTAAAAATGGTTGTGATGTTCCCTACTTTAAATAAATAGATGTATGTAATCACCAGCAAACAACCAGGTGATTCTGTGCCTTCAGATATAAACATGACAGTTTTGCTGGCCTCGTGGCATCCTGGGAGTTCTGGTGCCCTAGCAGTGTCCAGGGGCCCATCTGTGCATTATGCGCATGAAAGCTCCGCCCCCGTCACGCATTCCCGGCCCTTCTGTCGAAGCAGCTCGCTGTCACGGCATGGCGGAAGCTTCCGGGCCTCTGCATCCATGGGGGGGTGGAACAGGGTTTTGGGGAGGATGATCAAACCTTACCTGCTGTTGCCATGCTGGCACAGTTTCCCAGAACTGCCTGAGAAAATGTACTGATGTCATCGCCACAGTCACGCCTCTTTATTTAAATGTCTTTATTAGCAGTCTGTTTAAATGTGATGTATCCAAATATGCATTTCATTAGATGTTGATGTTTTTTGTGCACAGTGTTTTCATGCAAATCTCTTTCAGGTCTGTTTATTTTTACTTTTTTAGTATTTTAGTATGAGAGCAGAGCAGCTTGAGGAAAGCTTGATATTTAATGGAAAAATACATGTTTTGGATTGTAATTAGTGCTGGGTGATATGGCCAAAAAATTATCACAATAAATTTTTTTTTCATATCATGCTGATATTACGGAAGTTCTAAGCGGCCATACGTTATAATTTTTTTCCTTCTTGTTTTCTCGTTATAACGACTTAATTTTCTCGTTATCTCGACATAACGAAGGTCGTTTTCTCGTTATAACGACTTAATTTTCTCGTTATCTCGACATAACGAAGTTCGTTTTCTCGTTATAACGACTTAATTTTCTCGTTATCTCGACATAACGAAGTTCGTTTTCTCGTTATAACGACTTAATTTTCTCGTGATGTCAACGTAAAACCCATTTTCTCACGACGTAATTGTAGCTATCGCGAGAAAACCCCGCGCCATTTGTGAATGCTTTAGGCGGCTGAAATCTACGGAAGTTCTAAGCGGTCATCCATTATAATTTTTTTCCTTTTTGTTTTCTCGTTATAACGACTTAATTTTCTCGTTATAACGACTTCGTTTTTTTATAACGACGTAATTTTATCTCGACATAACGAAGTTCGTTTTCTCGTTATAACGACTTCAATTTTCTCGTTATCTCGACATAACCAAGTTCGTTTTCTCGTTATAACGACTTAATTTTCTCGTTATCTCGACATAACGAAAGTTTGTTTTTCTCGTTATAACTATCTCGACATAACGCTGTTGCTATAGTAACGAACTCAACTTTGACAGGCATCTGATGGACAGCCATGCAGGCGCTCTTACTGTAGCCTATATTTCAGCAAATTTTTGCTTCGCCTAGGTAATAATAACGTCTACAATACTGTATAAATAAAGGCTGATCAATCACTGTTGATTTTTTCCAGAGACAGTACAACGAACGTTTTGTTTTTGTAATTAACATGTTTAAATGGCAACACCGCGCCATTAGAGCTGCTTGGATTAAACTCACTTTTAATTTTCCCTTTATATGAAATAAAATTATATATAATTTGTAATTTGTAGTAGTCATTATGTGGCAGATATCATGTGTGTTACAAGCTTCTGTTTGAAAAGAGCGTTCATGTGTAGGCTACGTGTAATGTATGTGTGTGTGTAGAAAAAAACCATTACAACATTACAGAACAAAACTGAATTAAATTAGCCTATGGATTTTACATATACATCACATTTCTCATCAATATGGTTAACAATAAAGATTAGTAATAAGGAAAAGAAGCACATCAGCCTACATCGTTAAATCCCTTCCTACTGTAGATAAACAGAACATCTCCTCTTATTAACTACCTAATCATTAAATTAAAATTAAATTTAAATTAATCATGTGTCTAAAAGAAGCACAAATATAATATATATTGGTGCAAACAGAATACAGTGATGTGAACCTTGGTTTTGATAAGCAGTTATTGATGAAACAGAATGCGTTGGTGAAACTCATGCATCTAGCAGGAACTTAATACACAAAATATTCATATTGATTCAAGCATTTAACATTTATGAATTAATTAAATGTCAGTAATAAACAAGACTGCACAAATTATAGCGATCACGAGGAAGGTCCGCGTACAGTAAAGTGGATAGTATACAACACCCCATCAGTTATATTCAGGTCTATAGTGCCACCTGCTGGCGCAGTTTTGTAAATCCTTAGAGAAAATTAAGTCGTTATAACGAGAAAACGAACTTCGTTATGTCGAGATAACGAGAAAATTAAGTCGTTATAACGAGAAAACGAACTTCGTTATGTCGAGATAACGAGAAAATTAAGTTGTTATAACGATAAAACGACCTTCGTTATGTCGAGATAACGAGAAAATTAAGTCGTTATAACGAGAAAACAAAAAGAAAAAAAATTATAATGGATGGCCGCTTAGAACTTCCGTATGATATAGATAAATATTACAATAAATTTCAAATCTTTATTTCTTTCCAGCTTAAAGGCAGATTGCATTGCAGGCAGCAATTTTAATATTACATTTTTTTCTCTTAGAAATTTGACAGTAGCTTAAGTTGACAGTAGTAGTAACATCTGTAAAAATTGTAACAACCTCATTTTTTAAATGTAATTATTCTGACTGTTTGAGGCCATTGGTCTTCCATAGAAGCATACATGCACAGTTGCTATAGCTTAATCACACAAAACGCTGTAATTATATTACATTACTGCTTAAATACATTTAATACATGTCTACATTGATAATATAACATCATTTGATATGAATATCCCACATTTCTGCCCAAATACCATGGTGCAGTTAGTGTTGCTACAGTAAATCCATGGTAAATGATGGGGATTTGTAGATTGGAAAGCCTTCTAACTGTATTGTTGCGCACAGTGTTTCTGCTGTTTTTCAGTGCTGTTTCATCTGGCTTTAAACTCATTTAAATGACTGAGTCTTTTGTTGTTCACTAAACTCATGCACTTCACACTTGATCTCACAGCACTGTTTAGTGTTCACGTTACCAAGACTCATAAGTAATTAAACGCATCTGCTCTAGTGAGCTTGTGCTGCGCTGCAGTTTGAACTTTGAACTGAGTGGATAAATGGTCTGTGTGGCGCGGTTCAAACGATTAGAGCTGTTTCATTTTGGTTTTGTCGCATAAACATCGTATCGAACATTTATCAAATTCTTGTTAGCCTTTTATCGAGAAAAAATTGCGAAAATTATACTTTTAACGCTCAGCCATATTGTAATTATCTAACTTCATTAAATTAAATTTTCATCTCCATAAGAATGATATGATTGCCAGAACCAATTTACCGGGATTTTTGAAAAGGTCCTGTTCACACATGATCTCTTAATGATCTCTTAATGTTAACTTACAGTAAAGACTGTATATGTGAAAGGGGCTAAACTCTTCCTCTGTATATGCTGTGAATTTGAATTGCTTAACATTCATCTGGCAAAACAGTGTGCATTATCTCACTAGATTTGTAACATAAATTCAATTCATTTCAATTCAAGTTTATTTGTATATCGCTTTTTACGATACAAATCATTGCAAAGCAACTTTACAGAAAATTAAGTTTCTTCAATATTTAGTGGTAGCTTATCAGTGATGACTGTCAGTTTATGTGCATACGGCAGAAATGTTCGGATCAGATCAATAAAAATACGTAAACAAACAGACGATTAACACTATTAACAGCAATTATGCAATCAAACTTATAGCAAAATATGGTAGTTCTGTATGTTGTCTCTGGGTTAGCATCATCTGAGGTCCTCTGAGGGGCTGGCATCATCTCTTCTCAGGTGTTCTGGATCCAGACTGGAGCTTGTGTAAATCCTAATTGCATTGTGTTAGGTCATTTGTGGGGCTTTGATAATATATTATAATGTGTTATGGTTTTTCTAAATATGCCATTTATTGTATATCGCGATTTCAAATTAAAGTTTCTGAGATTTCATGTGACCAAATATAAAAATTTAATGGATTCAAACATTGTTTAATGACGCTGTAAGTGAAATGCCACCAGGCCATTGGCACCCTCTATAGGTATTTGTTATAATACATAATGTACTTAAGTAGGTTATGTTCATATTATGTATAGGAATTTTACATTATGTATTTTAACAGTGTTGTTCAATAAAACCATGTAATTACTTGGTTTTGATATTTTATTTGAGCCAATTATTATTGCCTCATCTTTAGTTTATATATAAATAGTCATACTAAAGCCTGGTTTTCACTTTCTCTATTTGTGTTACTAAAAAATATCAGATTACTTAATTGTCAAAATAATCAGTAGATTACTTGATTACCAAAATAATCATTAGTTACAGCCTTAGATTAGTTAAAATATTTCAAAATATAACTGCATTGTCAACTTTTTGTAATTAAATACAAATATTTTGTCATTGAAAATTTCTTAAAAATAGTACTAAAATATTGTCTTGTTCTAGTGAACCAAATATCTGTATTTTGTCTCATCTCTCTGTACTGTCACACGATAAGCAGTGATATAGCTCATAATTTACCTAGTGTATGATATAGATTTCATTCTTCAGGTCAACCATATATTCATGAAAAAAAATCAGTTTGAATAAGGAAAGCAATAACTTTGCCATAGTATTATTTCAAATGTTAAAGAAAGGATCCCACCGCCCCTGGAAAAAAGTTCAGGCTCAGGATTTTTGCTTTTTTTTGCTTTAACCCCTGCATTAATTACCCTCATGTCATTCCAAAACCGTAAGATCTCCGTTCATCTTCGGAACACAAATTAAGATATTTTTGATGCATCCTGAGAGCTCTCTGACCCTCCCATGGACAGCAAGGGTACTGCCACGATCAAGAATCAGAAACTTAGCAAGGACATCGGTAAAGTGATCCATATGACATCAGGGGTTCAACCGTAATTTTACAACGCTACGAGAATACTTTTTATATGCAAAGAAAACAAAAATAATGATTTTATTCAACAATTCGTCTCCTAGTGCCATTTTGGAGAATATCCACTGAACGCAAACAGCGCATGCTGTTCTGTGTCAGCTGCACCACGCGGATATGTTTTCTACGTTGTGGCTTCGTAAAATTACAGTTGAACCATTGATGTCACATGGATTACTTTACTGATGTCCTTGATATGTTTCTGGATCTTGATCATGGTAGTACCCTTGCTATCTATAGGGAGGGTCAGAGAGCTCTCAGATTCCATCAAAAATATCTTAATTTGTGTTCTAAAGATGAACGGAGGTCTTACAAGTTTGGAACAACACAAGGGTGAGTAATTAATGACAGAATTTTCATTTTTGGGTGAACTATCCCTTTAAGTCAATGAATAATTGGGTAATTTTAGTTATGTTCAGCCTTGTCAGATTTGTCTGTATCATTAGCATTACTTGTGATTCAAATCCTTATTTTGGGAAATTATTCTTTTTGTGTGTATATCCTCTGAAATTATGCACTTTCTACCTCATTGCCATTTTAAGAGCAATTTCATCTGACCTTGGAGAAGAAAATGTTCTGTAAAGAGTGACTGGGTGACTGCTATTGGTTTTCCATCACCCTCTGCACAGAAGTATTTAGCAGATGCTTTTTATCCAAAGCTACATAGAATACACAAATAGGAGGCTCAGTCCACCATTAACAGGATGTAGTTAAGAACTTTGCTCAAGGGCACAGTGGTGACATGTAAAACTGTAATCAAAGTAGCTCTCCAGATCCTGAGCTTCCCATACTTGAGATTGAAACCATAACCTTTGAGTTAGTAGCCGAGATTCCAAACCCCTAGATTACAATATACTACTGGCCTTTCACTGTAAGTCATGGGCTTTCTGGGTTTTTTTTAAGAACAAATCTATATTATGGACCCATTTGGGTCGTCATGCTGAGCAAAGTCATGTTCATTAGTGCGCCTGTGAACATTTTTATACAGCTGTTCCCATCTTTTTACATCTTCAAACCATTCAGAAAGTTGACATTTGTTTGCTCAGGGCCTGAAAATACTGTTTTCTACAACTGTATCTGTTAGTTTATGTTTTGTCTCGGGCATCAGCATGCTGGAGGTGTTCCACAGATTACGTGCACTATCTTGCAAACTGTAGCAATAAGGGGGGCCAGCCTTCACCATAGCAACCGGAAATGGTTGCTTGGATACAGGTTTGAATAGAAAGTATGGTATGAATGCATCAGCAGTCGCCTCCAGGGGACATACAGGCACTTGAACTTGTCAGTGACTCCAGTGTCTCAGCTGATTCAAGTTGACCCGGCATGAGGTGGTGTTGATGCGGTCCAGCAAAAACGGCCTTGAATGTGCAGTGTTTAACAATAACTTGAAGACTGATTGGTTTAAGACACTTTCATACTGAGATTGCTTTGATTTTTCCTTTATATTCAGAGTTATAAACACAGCAGGTAGGCCTACATGCAGTATAGACCTTTTCTCCACAGCAGATTTGTTTATATAGTCCCGCTTGAAGCAAGAGACAAAGTTTACCTTTAAGACAATATGGTTAGGTGGTTATGGAATCAGGTGAATCCAATTATAAACACCCTGCCAGGAATGTTTATAATTGGATTACAAATAGTGAAATCATTTCCAATTGGTTCCAAAGAGTTTGACCATTCTAGATTTTCTACTGAATCTTTGGTAACTCTTGAGTTGTCTGAACCCAACACCAGTGATATCCATCCAACCAGCATCACAACTGATACATATACCCATATTATAGAGGGTAAATTTTAGAGTTGTGTAATCCTCAAGTCTTAAAAAGCATTGGCAACAATGACAACAGAAACAGGTGCTGTAATAGTCCAGGTTAACATCAGGTCCTTGGGTCATGAGGAAGTGGCTCATTCCAGTGCCATGATGATGGACAGGCAGACTTCCAATTAAATTTGCAAAGAAAACATGCAATAGTGTTTCGATTCTGTGCGCTTTCTGATATTTATCAAGGCTATTGCTTTTTCTTCTGTTTGCCGGAACACAATTCACCCCAAATTAGGTCCATTTTAGCTGAAGTTTCGGAGAAGAAAAGTCCTTTTACCAATCTCGCTGCTCCATAAAAAGTCTTCTTCTGGTTCTTTTGTCAAGCTCACCCGCCTTCCTTTGCCTCACTTTCTTTTTTCCCTTTTGCTTTCGCTGTCCTTTTTTCGGCGGAGCGTTTGGTAAGGTGTTGTGGTGTTGGCGAAGGCGTCTTTTGGCACAGTCACAGGGCACTGTTAAAGGAGGCAGACTGGCACCTCCTGGACCAATGCCAGAGCTCCTCGGGAGAAATACCCACTGCTGTGGTTGGTGTGTGAGTGTGTAAGAGAGAGATAGATAGAACAGGGAGAGAGAGAGGGAGAGAAAGGCATTATGGGAAGCTGAAGGGAGGAGGTTGGAGAGTGGTAGAGAGAGAAAACACTAGGTTTGTGGTGCCAGAGCTTTTGTGGATGTTGGTTGTGTTGGCGTGTTCTTGGCCAGGTTCACTTTATTCCAGTTTGTTTGTTACGTTATTTTTTCACTCTTCACTGGATGGAGCGGCTGTGTGTTCATCTGCTGCCAAAAGGCACGAAGGAATGAAAGACAAAAAACGTGCAGCTCCATATTTCCGCTGCTCTAATCTGTTGCGCATCCCTCTCTTTTATTCCTCTGCCCATTCCTGTCTTCATCACTCACTCCGAATATTCATTTGTCCTTCTTTTCTCACCTTCTTTATTTGGAAAATGTGTTGTTTCCCCTTTTCTTTTCAGATCCTCCCTCGCAGAAATTAGAAATGGCATAATTGTATGCTTGGCTGGCAGGTCAGTGCCAGGTGGTCTTTTTGAACATTGTGAGATTTGGCAAATGTGACTGCAAAGGTGTGTATGTGTGTGTGTGATGCGCAAGTCCTCACCCCGACAAGAATAAAGAAAGCTTTGCTTGTCTAGGTGACAAAACAAGCTGCTCTTTTTATCTTGATTTGGTAGCATGGCTTTTGTCTGCCTGCTTGTCTTTGTCTCTCAGTTGTTTGCTTGTCATCTCATCTCCTTGTATGTTAAGCAGCATTCTTGTTGTTAAATGTACTCAAAGTGCAAAACAGGTTAAAGTTTCATAAAAGAAACCAAATGCACTTTGTGCTTTAATTCTGACTGGCGTACTCTTCACAGTGCCAGTGAATAATAAAATCCTGTGATTCAACCTGTCTGACATGTGGCTAGTGAGATTGCTGTATGTAGGGGTTTATTTTATTTTAGTTAGCATGCTGCACTTTAGCTGTTATCTGCACAATAAAACCCTCTCAGGGAGTTTTTGCTACTTTAAAGTTCCTTTTAAGCACTGCTGTAACAGACAGCAATACGTCTTTGTCCATTGCGTCACACCTAACTGTGCTTTTTTTACTTGAGTGTCTTGTCACAAGTGTTGCATTTTTAAGACACTGGCCTTGTTTTCACCTTGTATTAAGATGTGATTTCAGTGATCACAAGTGGTCAGCCGAGGCTTAAACTGTTTTTAACCGTTTCAAATGCACCTCCTGTGACTAGTGCTGTTTTGGATTTCCTTGAGACACTTCCCTCTTATTTATTCACACTCTACATCACAAATACTGGTGACTGAACAAACCCATGTTATGCAATTTCAAGCGATTGGGAAATGAAGCAAATTAAAATGATTTAAAAAGAAGTCCTTGTGTTTTTCAACTGATTAGTCTTTTGCATCTGTTCAAACATATTTGACCACATGAGCATCTAAACTATAAAATGATCCGGTTGAATGCATTTTCATCTACCTCAAAACATTTTAGATTCCTTTTACACTTGTATTTAGTGTCATCTACTTGTGATCGGTCATCTTATTGTCAGATGATGTAAACAGGGCCTGTGTTAAAATGAATTTTAGCTCAATTTATTTTAATTTTAAAATGCTTTTTTATTTTAAAATGCTAAATTTTGTTTCATTCCATTGTGCTATATCTAACTGTTTTTGAATGCAAAAACCTATGAATATAGTATCTGATCGGGGTCTTTGAATCCAAAACCAGCCCTATTATTCAGGAACTCCATTTAGTCGACTAGTGATTTAGACAACCAATCGACTAATAGATTTTGTATATCCATATATTCTGTTTTTATATATACTGAAAAAAATGAGATATGCTTGCCCTTGCAAAATGCTATTGCTTCAGTGTTCTGGGTTCTTGTTTACTAACCTAAGACAAAAGCGCCCATCTCCAAGTCTCTATTATATTCTAGTTTCTAGATATGGCTCAGATCCCTCCTTCAGTGTGAGTCCATTTATGCTGTCAGGAAAAAAGTCTAATTGCTAATTGCTTAGAAAAGAAATAGCACACCTCTCCTTAGCAAGCCCACAAGATTTAAGGTATCATTCATGTCTAAAGCACAAGTAGTGCAGGATATGCTACGTGCCAAAGTTTAATACTTTGTAACACTAGGCTAACTTTCAGACCAAGCTTTTGCAATTGGTAATGGACAGATTTTCATTATTAAGGTCTTTATCGTATATAGTTTAAACTTTAGGGGGATTAAAGGGGGAAAGAGGTGCAGATTGCCCTAAATGCACTATTGTGTGGGTTTGTTTGTGGGGCCATGACACATTTCTTCATCCATATGCTAATATTAGTGTGTAAACCACTGTGTGTAAACCACTATCCTTTGCTGCCTGGAGATTTAGGTGGTAAATCAGTTCAGTCTTCTTAGCTCTAATCCTCCCCACATCTGTGCCCCTTTTCTCTTCCTCTTTGCTGCTCTAATTCCAGTATGGCACAGTTGGCCTCATCCATCCAACTCGGGAAACATTTCATTTGTCCATCCTTTTTCGCCCTTGTGGCCTAACCCACTGCAGGTTGTTCCACAGGGCTTTCAGAGAGCTGATGTTGTCTCCTTCTGATCCATTCACGTCACTCATGGTTTGTGACCTTCTCTGGATGGTTTAGAGGTGTGTGTGTGTTGGGTGGGGGGAGGTTCAGCAGTGTAATCTGCTAAGTGTCTCCCACGGCAGAAACAGCAGCACTGATTCAGCTTAGCCTGAGCAGACCAGGCAAATCTGCAGTAATCCTTGCCACAGAACCCAGTCTGACAGTCCCACCATCTGGAACAGTGCCACCGCATGCATACGTACACCCCATTATTACAGAACATTTATATTGCTGTCTTTCTCTGTTTCTGCAGCAAAGCACGCAGCAAATGGGAACCCCACAGTGGAGCCATTTCCTGATGGCATGGAGATGATCATGTTTGGTGAGTTTGAAAAGGATCATATTCCAGACTTTCTTAGGTACAATTAACATATTGCTTCCTAAAGTGCCACTTGTGTCAGAGTGGTGGCCCATGGGAGACCTGGGTTGAAGTCCAGCCTGTTCCAATCTCATTTCTCCATCTCTCCTCTTGACTTCTTGTTTTCAAGTGCCAATAAAAATGTGGCTAAAGGCTCATTTAAATGAATCAGATGAAATGTCAATGACTACGTTTACATGGACATCAGTAATCTAATTATTTACCTTATTCGGAATAAGACAATATTATGATTAAGTTGTTTACATCAGTTGCTTTTTGAATATTCCTTTCATGTTTCCACGCGACGCCATCCGACGACCACTCCAGAATTTCACATATCAACATATCATTTTCAATTTTATGAAAGCTTCAAGTGCAGTTAATTATTTGCTATATGTGCAAACAGACAACGGTGTTGTTGAAGCCATGCGCTTTTGTTTGCCATCAAATGTTTGACCACTGCCGTGTGTTTATCCTGTCGCAAAATGCGGCAAAAAGTCCTACACAATGGTATGTGATTTAGGTGTGTACATGTCTATACTGCACTTCAGTAATGCAATTAAAATAGGAATACTCCAAGTCTTAATTGATTTGTGATTACTTTGATTATGCATTTGAACAAAATACAATAAAACAGTGATATTTATAAATATTACAATTTAAAATGTTTTTCTCTTTTTTAAGCCATTTTAAAATGTAATTTATTCCTGTGCATTTTCACCAGCCATTATCCTTCATTGTCACATGATTCTTCAGACATCATTTTAATATACTATGCATTCTGTTTTGGTGTTTAAGAAACATTTCTTAATACAAAATCAGTGTTATATCAGTTGTGTTTTGTGTTTTTTTTTTTTTTTTTCAGAATTCTTTGAAATTTTAAAAGAACAGCACTTATGTGACATAGAAATCTTTTGCTAATGTATCCTCATTCTTTCAAAAAAAAATTTAAATAAAAAATTACTTACCTCAAACTTTTGTGCTCCACAAAGGCCACAAGTTTCTCAAAAGGTCCCAAACATGTGTACGGCCATTTCACACAAAGCATCAAATGCTTGCAGTTGATTCCAGTTGAGATTGATGTGTGCTAGAGTAATACGCACAAAAAAAAATATGTAGATCGATACTGGTTGCAATTAGATGAGATGATTGCAAGAATGAGATGCAAATATATTATTTATATTTATCACTGAGCTTTTCAAATTGTGGGTCTGTCTTGTTTTGTGTAGATTATGAGTTTTTGGGAAAAGCTTTTGTTTGGAGAGGGTCACAGAGTATCAACAGTGTCTGAATTTGATTTTTTTTTTAGTATGTAAAAATATATTAATCAGCAGAAGCATTAAAGATGTCAAACTGACGTAGTAACGAAGGGCTTTGTGGAAGAAGCAAAAAGGAAATTTTGTTAAAATTTCTGTGTATTATTGCTATTTGATGTCTCTGTCCCATTTCTGTTCAGGAATGGGCTGTTTTTGGGGAGCAGAGAGGCGCTTCTGGAGGATTCCTGGTGTGTTCTCTACTCAAGTGGGCTACGCTGGGGGCTATACACCTAACCCTACCTACCATGAAGTGTGTTCAGGTTAATCCCAGCCACACAAACACAGCCAATCAAATACAAAAACATGTAGACACATGCCCAAATACATTTTCAACTCCCATATTAAAGAGTCTCTGATGGCACTTTTTTCCATCCGTAAGTCACAAACACTAGAGCAGCAGCAGCTTCACTGTACCCAGATTAGTGCTTCACTGCAGCCTTCACCAAAACATTCCCTTCATCTGCAGTGAACTACCCAGAGTGCACTGCTCTCTCCCAGATCCGCAGCCCTTCCCCCCTTCCTCTGTATGACCTACTTGTAGCCAGACATTTCAGAAGAGATGAGATGGAGGGAGGGATGCAGCTGTGATGTTGCAGTTTCTGAACTGGTCCCAGTGAGAAGGTTCTTCTGATTGCAGCTCTGCAGAGGGTTTGCTCTCTCCAAACACACACACAGGCTCTTTTAAGTGTGTAGTGTGGAGAAGACTTGCGGCTGTCAGAGTTGTGTTGGGTGTTGGGCTTAATATGTAGACAGGCTTTGTTATTTGTAAGAGTAGCAAACACGTATGCAGATACAATTTTACACAATTGCTTATGAAAGGTTTCGTCTTTGAGTACCAGTTAAAAGTTTGGACACATTTGACAGAATGGTTCTAATGATCTGAAAAACTTTATGCTTAAATGTAGTTTTGTATATAATTTTAAATTGTGCCTGCGTGCTGTAGCTGAAATCATTCCTGAATTTCTTTACAAAACCATTTTAAATGTTTAAGCCTTTGTGGGCTCTGCTCCAGTATAGTTTAACATCATCCCAGGATGCACCTCATAAAGTTGGATGAGAGAAGTTTATCTTTATCATAACCACAAGAAACAGACAAACACTTACACAAGAAACAGACAAACACTTACACCTATACTACAGTTCAAAAGACAGTAGGTTTTTAATTTTTTGAAATAAGTCTCTTATGTTCATGAAGGCTGCATTTAGTTGATCAAAAACAGTAAAACAGTAATATTGTGTAATATTATTACAATTAAAAAATCTGTTCTCTATTTGATTATATTTTAAAATGTAATTTATTCCTGTGAAGGCAACAATGAATTTTCAGCAGCCATGATTATGCCAGTCTTTAGTGTGTAATGATCCTTCAGAAATCATTGTTATATGCTGTTTGGTGTTCAAAAAACATTTATTAATAATTTTTTAGTGTTCTTTGATGAATAGAAAGTTCAAAAGAACAGCATTTCTTTGAAATATATATATTTTTTGTAACAATATATACATGTCTTAACTGTTATGTTTTATCAATTTAATGCATTATTGCTGAATAAAAGTGTATATGTTGATATTGCTACATTCATAAGGTTGGTAATATTGCTAAACATAATTTTAAATTAATTTAAAAAACATTTTTTTTTACAATATTTGAACAACAACTTAATAACTGAGTAAAAGATTCATTAAAATCTTTAATGTTCCTTTTCTAATGCCTGAGTTTAATGTATGGTGCAAAATCACAGAACATTTGCACAACTCTACTTGCATGATCTAATTTCTTTTTGTGCTGTTCTCTCCAGGTTTAACAGGGCACACGGAAGTAGTGCGAGTGGTCTTCTCTCCTAAAGACGTCAGCTTAGAGAAACTTCTCAAAGTCTTCTGGGAAAGCCATGACCCCACTCAAGGTTAACAAACTCACCTATTCCCTCTCATCTACACACATGCACTCACACAGATGTCCATAGAAAGACCCCTGGGTGCGAGGTGCAGTGGCCCAAAATCAAATGGCCTCATGAGGTTAAAACACGGATGCATCTGTGTGTTCACACTGCCTTATGCGTGTGTGTGTGTGTGTGTGTGTGTGTGTGTGTGTGTGCTGGATGGTCAGGATGATCTCGCAGGAATTGGAACAGCCTCAGACAGGCTATGTTAATGTGTCTGAGACCAATTCAGCCATGAGAGGAAAAGAGACATCGCATATGTGTGTGCATCAGTGCAAGCGTCACCTATTCCTCCATTCCACTAGACACAGAACCAATACTGAACACACAGCTGATATTTGCTGTCTGTGCTGTCCTTCAGGTCCTCATTTGAGAATAAATCAACCTTGCTGTCTGCCTGCAATCCAGCACTTAACTTGAGAAAAACAGAAGAAAAATGACAGAAAAATGAATTCACTCCATTCAGTTAATTGTTTGAGCTTAGGTGTGTTTTTGATCCCAGACACTATCTATCTATCTATCTATCTATCTATCTATCTATCTATCTATCTATCTATCTATCTATCTATCTATCTATCTATCTATCTATCTATCTATCTATCTATCTATCTATCTATCTATCTATCTATCTGTTTCTCTCTCTGTTTCTCTGTTTCTGTCTTTCTATCCTGCTATTTACCCTCTGTCCCTCTGTTTCTTATTCAGACTGTTTGTCTATCTATCTGCCTATCTGTCTATCTATCCTTCTGTCTCTCAGTTTGCCAACTATCTATCTATCTATTTACCTGTCTGCCTGTCGGTCTGTCTGTCCTACTATCTATCCCTCTGTCCCTCTGTTTGTTATTCACTGTTTGTCTATCTCTCTGCCTATACACGTATCTATACTTCTGTCTCTCAATTTGTCATTCCAACTGTCTGTCTGTCTGTCTGTCTGTCTGTCTGTCTGTCTGTCTGTCTGATGTAACAGTGTGGCTGCAGCTTGAAGCTGTTGTTTGGTTCTCTGTGTTCAGTCGCCCTGAAACAGAGAGAGAAAAGAGGAAGAGACACTCCTCTGAAACATTTATAAAGCCTGACCCTGAGGACCTGAAGCGCACACACACATCTCTTCAGCTCTCCTTCGTCAGCTGGACTGTGGGTCTACAGTCTCTGCTTTAATACTTTATATGACGTCTATGGTTCGTTCAGTAAGGCCCTCTAATAACTTCTTGTTTGTATGTTTTCCTTCTGGAACGTGTACAAATTCCCTTTGGGGATCAGTAATGCATGTCTGTATATCTGCCAGTTGACGACACGCCCCTAAAACCTGAGTCAGAGCACGGTTTAAGGACGACAGAGTGGTTTTCTTTGAATCTTTCATGTCAAATCATCGGTTTGAGCTGACATGATTACCCTGTGTGTTCGGTTCTGTGCCAGCTCTCTAATTTACATCATGTTCTGAAGGTGTCTGAACTTTAAAAAGTCGCCCGGTACACCGTCACCCTGTCAGCCAGAATGCCCAAGAAAGTAAAGAGCAGAAAATTACTCATAGGAGCCAGGGTTAGTTGTCAGAAATGGCCTTCAAATGTGATTAAACATCTAATTTGCTCTGTTTTCTTTTACCTATAAGTATGCAAGGTATGTTCAGATATATATTTTCAAAATTGACTAGTCTATGGGTTATCTGAACAACTGATTGACTAGCTGATCTTAAAGGGGTAGTTCACTGAAAAATTGAAGTCTGTCATCATTTACTCTGCAGAACACAAAACGTTTGGGGTCCAAACAATTTTGACTTTAATTTTGTCAAAATATTTTATTTTGTGTTTCACAGAATACAAAAAAAAAGGTTTTGTATCAATGTGAGCTTAAGCAAATGTTGATACAATTAATTTTTTTAATAAACTATCCCTTTTATATTTTGTATAATTAGACTGGCTTGATGATGATGTCTACCCAACCCGATCTGATGTGTTTCTTAGGGGTGATCCATTCTTGCGTTAGAAAGTAGGTAGACAGAGTACAATAGAATGGAACACAATGCAGAGGTCTCAAGACACGTTTTTTAAAGCTGAAGCATTTTTAACTTGACACTTCATCTTAAAAAGGTTTTGTATACATAGACAATGTTTTAAAATATAGTGTAGACTGCAAGCAAGAACTTGCAGCCTTTTATTGTGATAAATTATAGATAGGCAACAGACATACAGGCTCAAAAATATAACCTTTTACTGCACAAAACTATCATAGTCCTCCCAAAAAGCCTACAAAATACGTATAATAAGAGTCGTTGCTCAGAACAGATTTAATGATCAGAACAGACAATTTGAGGTCTGACTGTAATTGTCTGGAAATTTATTGTTGAAGCAGTGGTTCTTTGAAAAGTATCAGTTTAGATATGAGAGTTTTTTTTAGCAACTTCTACCCAATAAAATACTTTAAAGCTTGACAGCGACCGTGATTTCACCAAGTACAACATGTTCCTGGATCAACATCCTTGTTCCAATTAACCAATCAGAACTGAGATATAACTTTTTAGGAAATACCTGTTTTAGGCGTTTGATCAGGGTTAGGTGCTTCTACACCCTTGTTAATCAGTTATCATTTCCCACTGATTTTAGGAATAAATAATGGGTAGGGTTAGGTTTTGGGGTAGGGACTTGGTTTAGTCTATATTTTTGGACAGTAATGTTGATCCAGAATCAACAAAAGATACTGATCCAGGAACATGTCTTACTTGGCAAAATCACAGCGACCAGAGCTTGACATAACTACAATAATTTAAAAAATGGACATGTTTTTCTAGGATATGATTCACTTTCAAGAAATTTTTTTTTTTTTTTTCAGGTAAAAAATCACACTTTTGAAATTCCCTCATATATCCCAAGTGGGCCTTAACCCCCTAGTTGAGAAACACATACAGACAGACTAGTCGACCATCATGACCCATCTATAGTAAACACACACATACTCCTATAGAATCAAGTGAGAACATGTCTTCTGAATGTATGAAACTTGCTCACCTGTATTGACATTTAAATAAGCACTAGGTAAGATTTGAGCAACATTCCTCCGTGTTCCGTTTGGCATTTTTAGGTTGTGTTTCATGATCCTGCAGGAGTTTGGGTAGAGAAGCATGATGAAGAGCATGGCCCATGTGCGTGACAGAAGCGTCAGATTGTGTTTTTTGGCACGGGCCGCTGCGCTGCGATTGGCTACCAAGAATCGGAAACGTCTCTGTAGGCTGTTCATCCATGCATGCTTAACGCACACTCTATTTGTCCGTACCCGAACGCTCACGCTGAATCAACTATGAATCTTTGCACGTGTGTGTTCGTCATTGCTTTGAATCACGGGTAAGTACAGTATGAAAACGCAAGTGTGTAAGGTTTCATAGGCTGCATACATGCACGCTTGTTTCCGTCGTGCACAGAGACCTGTGTATTCAACTGCTGTCTCACAGTTCAAAGGGTTCTGCTTTCAGCAGCATGATTTCCGAATCGTCCAATCAGGGCTGGGATAGCAACATCCACAGCCAATCAAACGCTCCCAGCACGTTCCTTTTCTTACCCCCGCCTCATACCCAGCAACACTTGCTCTGGCAGTCTTTAGGTCATGATATTGCAAACGTGCAGAAGCTTCCCTATACCCTACGTTCGCTTTCTAAAAATATAGGGTGTATTTCTTGCTGTCATGCTTCATCTTTGGCTGTGCTGACAAAGATAGTACAGGAAGCCGAGGGTGGAGAGAGACGAGTCGGGAAAATTGGGTTCCTTGATGGATTTGACGAACAGGAAATGACTGAAGCTATTCTATCGCCTGTGGCAAACCGTAGAGCGGAGAAGTGCAGTGCGGGCACACACACGAGAGAAACGCGCACACATACGCTTGATCGCCTCAGCAGTTTGTTACTTCCTTGTTTAAGAAGACCCCCCTCCTTTCCTCCCCATTCCCAGCGGACCCCAGGGCTCTCAGTCTGTCTACAGGATATAAAACATCTTATCTTCTCTGTTCTCCTCTCCTCCCCCATCCCTGGCTTCTTCTCTCCTCCATCCCTCGCTCCCCCTCACCATCATCCCATCAGCATTTCCGCAGTGACTCCTCATTCTTACCCTCTGCTTTTATCTCTTAGTCACTTTCTTCGTTCCGCCATCCCGCGCTCCCTCGTTCCGCTAGCAATGAAAGGCAAGAGGGATGGTTTCTCTCCTCCTTTGTCCTCGTTTTTCTGTCTTGCCACTTTCATCTTTTATCGTGTCATGTTTTTTTCTTGATTTGCAGTATTTATGTAGGTGCTGCGTCAGAGAGATGCATTATTGTAGGCTTCATGGGGGAGAGACAAGATGGCTGATGCAGGCGCTCGTCGTATCTTTCAAACGTAGCAGTTGATCTAGAATCTCCAAGGCCTGTAAGCGTAAAATCCAGTTTTCCACCTGCTTTTGGTGTGACTGACGCCTTTGCTGTGTATATTGAGCCCTGAAAAGCTAAACATCGATGCACAAGCTAATTACGTACCCAAACTGTTTGCAGGATCTCCATAATTACTCATCAACACTCTTGATTTGTCGTTGAAAACAAAGGTTATTGGGTTCACGAACACCATTTTGTGCATAAGCCACCAAATGGGACAAAAAGAAAAGACTTCTTCTAAATTAAGATCCCCACCACGTCTTTTTGGGGTTCAGTTTGCAATGGGCACGTGCCTCTCGGGGGGTGACCTCGACCCCAGTCCCTCCCGAATGAGGGGCGCTCATTACAGTTTGTCAGTCAGCTACAGGGGGAGGGGCCGACAGAGGTCATTTGTGGAGAGTAGATGAGAAACGGTTGAAGAAATGCTTCTTTTTGATGAAAAGGGGGTGGATATGCTGGAAGAAAACATTTGTTTGTTGAGGAAAAAAAAAAAAAAAAAAAACAGAGCTTATTTTTCCGGCATAGTGGACCAACTTGGATGCTTTGTTGAAAGTCCACACTGTATTTAAGCCTAATATTATGTTTTATTTTACATAAACTAAAAACTTAAAAAGTCTGGGGTTAGTAATTTTTTTTATGTTATTTCTTTTTTTGAAAGAAAGAAATTAATACTTTTTATTTAGCAAGGATGCATTAACTTGATCAAGAGTGACAGTAAAAGTAAAAAATATTTTTCAAATAAATGCTGTTCTTTTGAACTTTCTGTTCATCAAAGAATACTGAAAAAAGATTCTGCAAAATATTATGCAGCTCAACTGTTTCCAGAATCGATGATAATAAGAAGTTTCTTGACCATCAAATCAGCATATTAGAATGATTTCTGAAGGATCATGTGACACTGAAGAATGGATTAATGGCTGCTTAAAATCCAACTTTGCCATCACAGGAAATAATATGTTTTTAAAAAAATAAAAACAGAAAACTGTTACTTTAAATTGTATTAATATTTCACAATATAACTGTTACAATATTACTGTATTTTTCATCAAATAAATGCAGCCTTGATAAACATACTCTAAGAAAATAGTACAAAACACTGGGGGTACCCTTTCAGAATGTAATAAAAGATACTAAAATGTATCATTATGGTACTAATATGAACCCTTTAGAAGTAAATAAGTTACAAAGATGTACCGTTTGAAAGAGTACCACCCCAGTGACAGCCTGTTCCACACTGCCAGTCTAAAGATAATCTGATTGCCTTTAAAATGATAGTACAATGAATGGCAAGACAGAAAATTTAGGGAGAGAGACCAGGACTGAGATCTGGATTCAAACCTGCATCCCTGCAAGCGTAATGACTCTTACTGTCCTAAACATTTGCACTATCCACTGTGCCATGGCTTCAGCACTTTGGTTTTGTTTTAAATTTTTCGCCATTAGGTCTGAATAACAACAGTGACAAATTATGTTCGCCACAGATCATTTTATATTTACTGATCTAGTTTTACAGTAATTTATAGAATGTCTTTTCTGCAAGAAAAATGAGAGTGAAAGAGCATTATTCACAGTATAAAATTTTTAAAGGGGTCATCGGATGCCCATTTTCCACAAGTTGATATGATTCTTTAGGGTCTTAATGAAAAGTCTACAACATACTTTGGTTAAAATTTCTCAATGATAGTGTAAAAAACACTTTTTACCTTGTCAAAATCAGCTCTGCAGAAATCAGCGTGTTTTTTTGCATGTTGCTTTAAATGCTAATGAGCTCTGCTGACCTTCCATGGGGTGGCAAACCATGCTCTGAGAGACTGTTTGCTTTAACCACCTAAACGTTATTAGGAATAGCAATTGCAAAGATTCATAAAAAAAAAAAAAAAAAAAACGTATACTCACTTCTGCTGTAAGTGTAGCTGGATCATGAATGATTAGCGTGAACATAAACGCATTTAGGTAGATCGGGGGCACATTCCCTTCACAAACAAAAGTAAATAAAAGCATCTTCAGTGGCTCTGATGTCGGGAGTAAATGACGACTGCTATGTTCATTATTACATCCAACAACAGAACACCTCAATCACTATGGAGACATTCTTGTCTACATCTGGTCCGGCGTCTAAACAATGGCAGTCAGACTGCTACAGCTCACTCAGATGGGTCTACTGTAAGGCAAGACGGCTGTGTCAATCAACAATCATGGGAGCGGCCTTCGTCTGTGTGATGTCAGAGAACGGCCTGTAAAAGGGGATATTATTTTTAGGAATTAAAAAAAAATCCACTGGGTGGATTTTTATCATTATAGTGTAGATGTATACACACACTGCCAACACATTTATTTCCAAACAACATGTAAAAGTGAATTTAGCATCCGATGACCCCTTTAAATTCCATTTTTTTCATCAGTGAAATGCTAGCTGATACATACTAAAAATAAACACACATATATATACAAACCATATTACATTTACAGCACATTTTAAACGTGTGTTTTTATTTGTAAGGAGAATGTAAGAATTTGTGTGTGTGTGCAAAAGAATGAGGTTGTGAGCTTGTGTGTGTATGTGTGTTACATAAGAGGTGTAAAAATAGACCCAGCTCTGCACCATTCCTCTTAGCTGGCTGCTCTCGCACGCACACTGCTTCACCGTACCCATAGGGCACACACAACAGTGCTCTGAACAACCCCTCACACACAAACAATCCCTGCATCATACACACTCAAATTCACAAACATACACAAACTCACTAAAGCATCACACATGCACCTTCACAAACACAAAAGGTGGACATACTCCATCAACTTGTCATCAACAAAACAATAGCCAAACTTCCTTTATAAAATACAATATCTTACACACGTCAATTTGTGTGTCTTCTTGTCGGCATACATTTGAGCCACCTCAGTGTTTAGAAGTAGTTTTTGTCCACAGACACTGAGAGGCACTTCTGGAACAGAAACGCAAGCCACAGAGTTTGTGAGTAAAGTGATAAACCAAGCAGACTAAGATTCAGAGCCATCAGTGTGACATATGATTGACATTTTGTGTGACAGTGAAAATTTAGCTTTTGAAAGACACTGAGAGATCTCTGGTGACAGTTCACAGGTTTCACATCACACTGTTGATGTTTTATCATTTTAATTTAAAGGGATATTTCACCTAAAAATAATCTTTGTCAAGATTTACTCACCCTCATGTTGTTTCAAACCCGTGTCCCATTCACTCTCAGGAAAAAAAAGGTACAAAATCTGTCACCAGGGCAGTACCTTTTTTTTAAAACTTACACCTTTGTACCTTTTTGGTACTCATATGTTCCTTTTAGGTACAAATATGTACCTTTTAGGTTACCAATATGCACCCTTTGGGTATAAAGGTGTACCTTTTGAAAAGGTACTGTCTCTTTTTTCTAAGAGTGTTGTATACTTTTTTCTCTTACGAGAATTGTTGATTCATGTTTTGATGAGAACCGATAAATGGCCACAATTAAAATTCTATAATGTTTTGAAAAGTTAAATCAGGCATTTTAAATGCTTGAATTAAAACATCACGACATTATGTTTAATATGACAAGTAGATACTATTTTAAAGATTTGCTGAAAGTTATATTTAAAAGTATTTTTAAATTGTTTGTTACTATTAAATTATAGTGTTTTTAAAGATGAATTTACATGAATATCCTATAACAACCAGTACTGAAAAAAAGTGACTGATGACAGATTTGATAGTAGATATTTTAAAAATGATAGTAACCATTCAGTTTTGGTGACCATTGACATCCATTGTTCATCCATTGTTTTGCATTCTACTGAAGAAAGAAAGTTACAGGTTTGGAACGACATGAGGGTAAGTAATGACCATTTTCATTTTTAGGTAAACTATCCCTGTAAGTAACATCTGTGTTTATTTCTAGTTACTTGAGAACTAATGTCCCTCAAGCATTTTCAAAAAAACCTGAACTCTAATAAATATGTGGTTTTTATCTTATCCTTTTCATTCACTCTTCCAATCTTTTTTTTCCCCCTCCTTCCTCGTTGAGCCACATAAGTGCTGATATTTGAAATGTCTGGATTGGTCAAAGCACCCTTAGAGGATTGGCATCTGTATGGATGATGCTGTGTGTGTGCTTTCACGTGCGTGTACAGCTTATTCACTCAAGTACACATAGTAAATCTTTCCTTTCTTCCCTCCATCTAAAGTGAAGGGTGACGCTTCTTGACCTCTGCATTAACAGAAATAGTTTTCCTGCGGGAGAGCCATGTTATATGGAGAGAGAGAGACTTTGTGTGACATTTATGGAGTCAGCTTCTGCCCAGCTCTCTGCTCTCACCCTGTTTGTGCACTGATGACACATCTGCAGCATTCTACACTCTCGGTTCATGTGCGCCGTTTGTGTGTTGAGAGGAGAGATTCTGTATATTATTCAGCTTGAACAGGGAGGATCATCAATAATAACTAAGCACCGTGATGGAGGCTGAAAAAAGAAGCGCTCCAGTCTCGGGTGGAGTACATTGAGTGCTCATCGTTTCCTTTTAGTTTTTAACTTCTTTTTCACTCATATGAGCCGATATTCAGTGACACTAAAAAGTATTTGGCCACTTAAACCGCAATTAATGGCATTGCTAAATGTAATAAAATATCTAAGATTTTTTTTTTTTTTACAAATAGTACTTTTTGTTTAGTTTTATTTTAAATACATTACCTTACAGAAGTTTGGGGTCAAGATTTTTTAATAATTAAATTATACTATTATTCAGCAATTTAATTAATCAAAAGTGTCAGTAAATGCATCCATAATGTTTCAAATGATTTCTATTTCAAATAAATGTTGTTTGTTCAACTTTTCGGTTCATCAAAGAATTGTGAAGCAAAATGTGTATTGGTTTTCACAAAAATAGTAAGCAGCACAGCTGTTTTCAACATTGATAATAAGAAATGTTTCTTGAGCACCAAATCAGCCTATTAAATTATTTCTCATAGATAATATGACACTAAAACTATAGTAATGCCTGCTTAAAATGCAGCTTCATCACTGGAATAAATTACTTTTTAAAATATATTCAAATAGAAAAATGTTTTATTTGAAATTGTAATAATATTTCACAATATTTATATTTTTGCTGTGTTTTTAAATAAAATCAGCAAAATAAACTTATTTTAAAATATTAAGAAAAAATCTTACAAATCCTGTACTGTTTAAAATGTAGACTAAAAGTATGTGGACACTGGTTGTCAAATGTAGGTGGATCATGTCCATAGTTAGTTAATAATACACCTGTGTTAACAGACTTTAACTGACTTTGATCCACTAGGTGTTAGAAAGTATTTGCAAAATGTCTCAGAATAGTTTGTTCATCATTTGTTTGCAGATGGTAAATGTTTGGTTGGATATTCTGCCTGTGCAGTGGCAAGTGTTAATAATTAAGTGTCCAAATCCAAATTTCTTTCTAGAAACATTTTCCAGTATAACTTGGCTGTGTGATGTGTTTGGTGGCTGTGATGACACTCAGGCCTCAGGGTCACAGGGAAGGTCAGTGACTGTCGCTTTGGCACTCTTGAGGATCAGCCAATCAGAATGCAGTATTTTGGCCTTTGAAGAGAGAGCTACAGAGAGCTCATGGCAAGATGGCCAACATCCAGTTCTGCAGAACGATACGAGAGAGACCGTAAATTCACTGTGGAGGAAAATGACAAAGAAATACTGGAAAACACAAACATGTTTCCATATGTTAACAAGGAGGAAATTATTCAGACTGCTATTTTTTTGTATTTTCTATCCTTTTTTTTGCAGCAATATCAGAACAGAATTGGATGTTGCTTGCTAATAACAGGAATGTCATTAAAAAGATTGATGCAGTGACAGGACTGCAAATTCCTGGGGTGTGAGTTTTTTTAAAGGGCTCTAAAGCATTTATATATATGTGTGTGTGTGTGTGTTTTTTAGGAATGGCACAGGGGAATGATCATGGCACACAGTATCGTTCTGCCATCTACACCTACAGCCCAGAACAGCAAGAGCTGGCCATGAGAAGCAAGCATGTGTACCAGGAGGTGCAGTATCTCAAAACACACACACAAACTTTCCTTTGAATTCTGTTGCTTTATAATGAATTAAGGATATTTTCATAACCCCTAGTCCTACCCCCTTCAAACTTAACCAAACTTAAAAGTTTTTTTTTTTTTTTAGGTTTTACTTATTACTTATCTGTTACATTTACTTTTATTTATAAATCATTTTTACTATTCTCATTCATGGTTTATGTCATTTTTCTATATTATGCGTTAGAGGGGACATTAGTGAGAAATAAGGAAACACTACCATTCATAATAAATTCAGCAAGGATGCATTAAATTGATCAAAAGTTACAGTAAAGACATTTATAATGTTTCTATTTTTGAATAAATGCCATTTTCAGACAATAATTTACAGCACTGATTATATTGAGCACAAAATCAGCATATTAGAATGATGTCTGAAGACTGGAGTAATTACTTGCTTTGCCATCACATTAATACATTTCATTAAAAATCTAATAAAATGAACATTTTATAAATTATAATGTTTTACAGTGTTACTGTTATTACTGTAGTTTTATTGTATTTTTGATCAAATAAATGCAGCCTTTGTGAACATAAAGTTCTTTCAAAAAACTTTGAGACCCCAACATTTTGAACAGTAATGTACATAAATGCACAATTCAGTTTAGTTCATAAAATATAACCACAGTTGAAATCCACTGATTTTCTTTTTGCCCCATCACATCTCCAGAAGTCTCATTTCCAACCTCTCTTTTCCATTCTTTGCCGCTCTCAAACTGTCCACTGTCAAACGCTGACCGCCCACACCTGTCAGAAAGATACGCTTGTGGATGCTCATGAACGCAGCTCATCTGGATGGCTGGACTGTTATCCCTGTCAAACTAGTGTGATATTGCTTTGTTTTGTGAGATGCAGGAGTTTGGATAACCATCCCTGCGGTAACCCTTTGCTCCTCATGTCATCGGTCTTGCTTCTAGGGCTCAGATGTGATTTGGGAGTGAGGGGAATGAGGCGTGGGCAGGGAGGTTGGGTGACCCCTATTGCCCTTGGCCTTGTGCACATCAGGGTGAAAGGTCAGGCTTGCAGGAGGCAGCTGTGGTTAAAGGGGCGCAATCAGATCAGGGGACCGAAACGGACGTGCTGTTGATGGCCCCAGTGACCTCACAAGCTGAAATGTACACACACACACAGATATAGTGAGGCAGAAGGGGTTGCACCCTGCAGACTGCATGTCAGCAGGGGTTAAACTGGGCACTGTTAAGGCACCTTCAATTAAGAATTAAATAGATAAATGTTGGTTCGGGTTGGTAGGATTGGTCACTTAAGCTGACCAAGGCTCCATTTATTTGATCAAAAATTCAGTATAAACAGTAATGTTGAAAAACGCTATCACAAAATGCATAATAACTTATAATGTAATTTATGACTGTTATGGCAAAGCTGAATTTTCAGCAGACTTCAGTGTCACATGATCCTTCAGAAATCATTCTGATATGCTGGTTTGGTGCTTAAATAATACTTCTTATTATTGTCAATCTTAAAAAGCGATCTGCTGCTTAATATTTTTTTGGATGAGTAAATCCTTTATGAACAGAAAGTTCAAAACAAATGTTTATTTGAAATAGTAATCTTTTGTAACATTATGAATGTATTTACTGTCACTTAAGATCAATTTAATGCATCCTTGCTGAATTAAAGTATTAATTTCTTAAAAATAATAAGTATGATTTGAGAACTGCTATTGTAAATTCTATCTGGAGTGTTTTGTATGGTATGTGAATGTTGTAGAGTAGGTGACATTACATGCAACATGAAGATTTTTGTGTAGAACGAATGGCTCCAGATCGCATGAAATCTATTTGAAATCTGTTTATTAAAAGGGCATCACATCTCCCAGACTTCATAGCCTTTCCCTGCAGTTGATGCTTGTGCTTCTCTCTCTGAGGGTGGTTTCGAAGAACAGCTCGGTTACATAAGCAGCCGTGATGAGATTAGATATGTTAGTCCAGAGTCTTGTTTAAAAAATGATGGATGTGGACGTGTGTGTGCATCCGTCATACTATGGAAAAGCACAGCTGATTGTCTGGCAGTGGAGAGTGAGAATTTGAAGTGGGACATTGAAATGAAAGACAGACATGATGAGTGTGAAGAGATTGATGAGGCCTTTTTGAGGACACTTCCATCAGGTCAAATTCAGGTGATGAATCAGACACCGACATCACACGCAGACGGGAAATGAATTATTAGCACCTATTGAGAGTTGCACTCCATCAGAGTCTCCCAAAACTCTTCCATCAGTGAGGGCAGTCAGGGAGAAGGAAACGCTGGAGCGGGAGAGGAAGAAACACTCTTTTAAGCGCTGTGGTTGAGTAGGGGAGGGGTGCTGTAATAAAATGTAGGAATTTGCAGAACATCAAAGAGTTTTTATTCAGTAGTGAAAGGGAGCGAGACGCAGGAAGATAGAGTAGAGGCACAATTCTGCTGCAGTGAAGCACTTTCTCCGAGGAGTTATTTTGGGGATTTGAATGGAAGTTTATGAATTTTCTTTGTTTATCTACTTGTGTTATGCTGCAGACATCAACATTTTATTTATTTATTTTTTATGATTATGTTTTGGGGGGTTGAGCTCTTCATCTCTTCATGGCCCAGATTAAATAATGTTGAGAGATGTTTTTTTTTGTTTGTTTTTTTTTGTTTTTTAAGAAAAAGCGAATGCACAAATATGTTGTGTGATTTTTTTTTTTTTTGTTTTTTTTTTTTTTTTTTTAATTTTATATTAAATTTTTGTAAAATTTTTGTTTTTATTTTAAATTTTTATTTAATTTTTTTATGATTTTTTTATGATATGTAGATGTTATATATATGTATGTCTTGTTTAAAAATGTATTATTAAAATAATATTGTTTATAGTCTTGTTTTTGTTCGATCCCTTTATAATCCATAGATTAGCAAAATGAAGAGTTTATGTAAAATATCACTTTCTCTTTGGCTCAAATGTTTTTTTTTTTTACAATCATATCAGTTCCTGATGGATATAATCCCATCCTACTTTTTTTTCCTGTTGGAATATCCCGTATCATAATAGGATGTCAGTTTATGGAAGAAAAATTGGTTTTTGATGGCATTTGACATTGTCTTTAAGAATAAACAAACCCAATGTGCTCTAGAGCCAGAAGAAAATAGCTTTTGATTATTTTAAGCATGTTAGCTGATTCTGATGATGAAAAGGGCTGTATGATAATCATAAATGTAGTTATAACAGGCCTAAATAGAAATAGAATTTTCATCCAAAATGTTATTCCCTGGTGTTGCCTATAGCTCAGGTTCCCAAGAGCACTCCATCTAAAAACAAAATCTCTCTGCGCCATGTCATGTAATCTCACACACATAGACGCTCATGCTCTCACACTTTGATCTGTCTCCTCTCACAGGTCACATGACCCTCTGCTGCCTTATTCCCTCTCACAAAATGCAGGAACAGCCAAGGATGACAAAATGGATTCCTGACTAAATCTTATGCACACACACACACACACACACTCATGCTTACATGCAAACTAAGCATATGTGGAGATATGCGTAAATGCACAGAACATGCAAAGATCAGCCTTGGCCTTTGCACTGTTTTTTTTTTTTTTTTACATTATGCCTTCTTACTCGTGTATGTTTGGACTAAAGTGAATCACACACATATATATAGATTTATATGTATATGTACACCTACACATGCTTTTCTGTTGGTGCAGCAGAACTATACAGCTTATAATATGTGAAAAAGGCTGTAGCTTTTAGCAGAGACTCTAAACAAGAAACAATAAGATAGCTCACTAAGCTAAAACTGTATCACCGTTTCAGGAATTTTGAAGTATAGCTTTTTAGTTCATAGAAAGAGCTGCATTAATATTTATTATTTATGTTGTTTTGTTAAAAGTAGGCCAAGCTGTTGCAGTTAAAATGTACACAGTGAATGTGCGTGTTAACATGAGTTGTGTGTGTGTGTGTGCGTGTATGTGTGTCTGTGTGTGCGTGCTTGTGTGTGTGTGTGTGTGTGTGTGTGTGTGTGTGTGTGTGTGTGTGTGTGTGTGTAAATAGTCTAATATATAAGGTGAGTTTGTGCTCACAGGGAAATATAAATGGAATTAAATCTGATGGGCGAAAAAAGGGAATACTGGTTGCAAAACATAATAGAAAATGGTTAGACTAATAATAACATACATTTGTGTGTGTGTGTGTGTGTGGTTGCAGATGCAGGAGCACATAGTGACATTAGTTGAGTCATCAGAGTCACATGAAGCATATTCAGATATGCAAATGCTTATGTAATATCTCTCTCTCTCTCTTTGCCTTGTTTCTCTGTCTCTCTTTCTTTCTGTCTCTCTTTGCTTGACTGTCCACAGAAATGTTCTCCTCCACCAGAGAGACACAGACCACTGAGCTTTGACAGCGCCAGCTTTCTGACACCACATCCACACACATTAAATTTTTTCCCAAAATCATACTTCCTCCCTTTTTAATGCACACTATTTAAAACAATTTGCACGGTTTAAAGGATGATAAACAGGGCTCAACAATATGGATTTTCATTTCTGCTGGCCCATTCAATAGTTTAGATTTGCCTTCCAATAACGGCCTAGCAAAATCAAGAACGAGAATTAAGAATTATTTTTTTATTTTTTTTGTATTTTTTAAGAAATTTAATTAAAGAGATTTTTGTCTCAGAGTTTTTATTTATGTGTTTATTTAAGAAACCAATGTGCTCTATGTAATCACAGGGGGGAAATATAAAAAAAAATTGCTGTTGAACATTTTGATGGTGGATTCTGATAATGAAAAGTGCTGTATAATGGTCAAATATAAATATATATATACACACACACATTTATATACTATAAATGGATAAATATGTATGTAATCATAATTCTGTCACACACTCGGGCCTTTTTTTTTTTTTTATTTTTTTTGTATGCTCTGCTTATTAAGTTTTTGGTTCTCTTTTTATGCACACCTGGCTAAATGTTCTTTGTGTGTCCGTCTTCCTGTTCACTGTAGCATGTGTAACCATGTTATAATCCTATAAGGTAATTCTCATCTTTTTGCCTTCTAAATATACTAATATCAGAGAGATAATTTTAAAAAATAAAACAAATGGGAAATGTTGGCTTTATGTTGTTGTATAGGTACCTTTGTTTTTCTGGCGTCCATGCTGCTTTTAGTATCTCTTGGTGTTATGATGCACATGCAGCCTCTTTTGTTAGACATGAAATCAGTAGCAACTGAAGCAGACTTCTGTCACCACCTAGTGGCTGAAATCTGAAACTACATACATTTCAAAAAGGATAATTGTGATTGCTCAAAGCCAGCACACAAATGCTCCCCTCTTTTTCTTTGTGTTGTAGAGACACCACCCTCAGGTCTACATGTGAGCTTTAGAAATACTGTGATTGATCTTCAAAGGTGTTTTGTTCTGTCTGTTTGTAATAGTAGTACCTAAAACCTTTTTCTGCTGGAGTTTATGGATGCAGCCCCTAGAGGGAGACAGAACTTCATTCATGTCCCTTTGAAACAGTTTTGGACATTCTGTCTGGTTTTAACATCACATACACAAAAAAAAAGAGTTGTTTCAGTTCAAAATGAGTTACTTCTCCCTAGACAGTGATCACATTTATCCTCTTCATGTCATCATTTACCCTTTCTTTCTCTGTCTGCTCCTGTTTCATCTTTTTGCTAGGCTCTAACTAAGAAAGGCCTGGGTGAGATCACCACCAAGATCCGAGAGCACACTGAATTTTACTATGCTGAAGACTATCACCAGCAATACCTGCACAAGGTGCCAAAAGGATACTGTGGGTTAAAGGGCACCGGTGTCACATGCTGTATTGGAGGAGAGAAAGATGAACTCTGACATTGTCTGCTATTTTAAAGGAATACTTCACCCAATAATGAGTATTGTGTCATTGATTCACCCTTATAGAAATTTATAAATAAATATCATTTATAAATAAATAAATCATGTTGTTCCAAACCTGTATGAATTTTTTCTAATATTCTTCTGCATTAATTAAAATGAAACCCATAACAAAGCTTTTTTATTACTTTAAATCAAACAAACTATAAATGTAATTAAATAGAATGTTTTTTTTAAATTAAGCATTTTATTTCTGGTAGTCTTTTTCAGCTAGGCAACATTTCTTATTTTTGTTTAGTTTAACTTGAAGTATTTGAATAACTAAAAATAAACAATATAATTTTAACAGACATTTTAAAAAGAACAAATGTGCATGAAATTTGTTACAATTTTAAGAATAAAAAATATTTTTACAAAATCTATTTCAAAATATTAGCAAAAATATGTCAATTATATTAAAATAATTCTGCTGTATTGCACAAAAAAAAAAAGAAGATATTTTGGTTGTTCTTTTTCATGCAGTTACCTATAAATGTGGACTGTAGCTTTCAAGCTTTAAAAAAGGAGGTCCCTGTTTCTTACCCAAAAAATGGTATGACTTAAAAAGAATATAACACACAAGTCATCTAGATTTCACTGTAAGCTTTGTTTTTATGCCATGAAAGAAATTCGAACCTTTTTTTATTTTGGGGTGAATTACTCCTTTAACAGGTGAGTGGTGTGTTTTAAAAGTATCTTATTTGATCCATGTATAAAAAGACACATACATGAGTATGTTTGTACAAACTGTGTATTAAAAATATTTTCCTGACAAAATGTGAGTCTGTGGTACAAGTTGTGCTCTTAAAGCCAACAGTAACCTTCTGCCAGTGATATTTCCTCAAGCTAAATCTGTCACACTGTCTGCTCTATAGCATCTGCTGTGTGGCTGCCTTATGCTCTGGCCAATCTCTGATCTCTATGGGCATTACAGTTCTGCAGCATTCTAATACATCAACCCCTGATTTAAAATACAAATGACAGATTCTGCCTTATGGAAACGTGAATTACAATGCTTGCTTGTACACAAGACTGTTTACTTAACTCTATTTTAGAATAAACACAATCTTATTACACATTATTATTGTGTAATAATTATTCAGGGAAAATTCTATATTTTTCTTCATTGAGCCGTCGAGTTGCACATGTAATATCTGTTTACCACTAGGTGGCAGGACATGTAAATATAAAAAACATCCCTCTAAATAAATCGACAGTAGATTAAAGGAGGTGGAAGGTTGTAATTTCTGTGCCACCAGCATCGCCAAACAGAACAGCAGAAATGACTAGAAAAGGAAAATTGGTAATTGCGTTACAAAGCCTTGAAATGAGAAGGTTAATTACGCCTTAGCTTGAATACTTTGCTCGTGTGAAGTGAGACTTGAAAGCTGGAAAAACTGTGGTTGGTAGGCAGTTGGTTTCTAGATGGCTGATAATTTTTTCTGGGTGTTTGTGGGGGCATTTAGTTGATGTAGTCTGAAAGCTTTAGGAGGAGTTAGAGATAAAATTTTGATCTCATGCTTAAAAATAAAATATTTTGTCTTTTTTTTTTTTTTTTTTTTATGACAGCGGTATATTGATCAAATAAAAAACAGCTAGTTGACTTTCATTGTATTATAAGAGGTCCTATTATACACTTTTACAAATTCTTGATTTTGTTTTGGGGGTGTACTAGAACATGCCCTCATGTTTGGTGGTTCGAAAAACTAATTTTTTCACACAATTTACATTATTATAAAACCTTTCCGGGTTTGATGAAGGCCCACTGTAACGCAGTACGTAGTTCGGGAAAAAGGAGGCGGGAACCGGCGAACATTCAAACAAAAACTTTAATAATAAAATAAACACAAAAGAGCGTGACAGCCCCTCGCGGACGACTGCCACGCACAAACAGAACCAAAACACAAAATAAAACCCAGGCCTGGTCCTCTCTCGTCCTCTCTCGTCAAAAAATTTAAAATTTTCCTGGCTATTCCAAGCTCTATCATTGAAGTCAGTGGGTGTTGCAGTGCTTCAGTCCAAAAGAATTTAAATAAAAAGCGCCTATCCATAAAAAAACACACGGCTCTGGGGGATAAACAAAGGCCTCCTGTAACGGATCGATGCGTTTTTGTAAGAAAAATATACATATTCAAAATGTAATAATCAATTTAATCTAGTTTGCACTCACTGTTGTAAACGGAAGCAGTTCCCAGTGAATTACGTATGAGGTCAGCTTTGCGCATGCGCCGCTCAGAAGTGACGCATGCGGAAACGCAGTGGAGAAATCAAAACAAAACAATGGTCACTAATTAGAAGTACAAAACGAAGATTTGTAAAGAAGAATGGCAGTGGATTTTGGTATAAGCAAAGAGGAGACTGGTTTTCCATTGCTAAAGGAGGAAACTTTGCTTCCTTTGCTCCTGTTAACAAACGTTGGTTTTCACGAAACTCATCCGGCTTATACGCAACGCCGACCTCATGCATCATCCACCCGTAGCTGCTTCCATGTACAACTGTTGGCGCAAGCTACATTAAAGTGATTATTACATTTTGAATATGGATATTTTTCTTACAAAAATGCATCAATTCGCTACAGGAGGCCTTTGTTCACCCCCCGAGCTGTGTGTGAGACTTTTTTTAATAGCTGGGCGCTTTTTATTTAACTTCTTTTGAACTGATACATGCAACACCCGCTGAGTGGCATTAAACAGCTTGAAAGATCAAAGACAATTTTCAATATAACTCCGACTGGATTTGTCTGAAACAAGAAAGTCATGTACACCTAGGATAACACTGGGGTGAGTAAAACACAGCCTAATTTTCATTTTTGGGTGAACGAACCCTTTAAGGACGGCGTCAATATTGCCATATCAATTCGAGGCGGATTCAGACCCCGAGAATATTGAACAAAAGGATTGCGCAAAAACTTTCCATGCACGGATATTGCAAGACATATTAGTTTTTTTGGCTAAATCACGTTTTAGATACGATGTCAACAACCGCTTAAAAATAACTGCATTTACTATGTACAGATAAGTGCATATGTATTATGTTCTCTATTATAGATCAGTGGTTCTAACCACTGTTGCCAACTCTCATGAGACAAATAAGCAACCACAGCTTCAAAAACAAGCCTAAAACAAAACCAATATTTTTTTTTGATGATTTATTGTAGCAATATTATTTATTATCAATTATTTATTACCAATAAATGAGCCTGCAACATATTAAACTGAAACCACTCTATCTGAAAAGCAAAAACAAACTATTTTACAAAAATCAGCAAACTGCAATAAAAGCGGGAACAAAACTCATCAATCACCTGTGAGCAGAATAGGATTGGAGAGATGGAAAAGGAGAAAAACACAAGAGCTTCAAAGGGAAGCTGTAACATAGCCACATATATTTATAGCCTACTAAAATATATAGCCTATTTGAACTATATTTACTCTTAGTATTAGTATAGGATTACTTGTTTTTTTATTATAGCCCGTGATTATTAATACATTACAAAAACATAGTAAAAATGAAACATTAGGCTAAAAGAAAGTCATCCCACTCCTCCACATCTACTTCTATCATGGCTTTGATTACAGTGTGATGCAACTTCTTTTTGAATGTGATTTTTTCCAATGGGGGAGGGGGGGGGGGGCGGTGCATTTGCCAAATTATGCTGCAGCACTTAGGCTATATTATGACACTGTTTGGCAATTAACTGCGAGCAGACAGAATGTCATTCAGTTCATTGGAGAATATGGTGAACATAAATAAACGAACAAAGTTGCTTGTCAGATTTCCCTAACAAACAATCATATTTTCAAAAATATAAGCCCAAAAAAACGCAACCCGCATCCTGGGATTTTTTCACGTAGCTTTACAAAAAAGAAGCCCAAAGTCGCGTATAATACGTGGACTTGGCAACTCTGGTTCTAGCCAGACCTCGCCCCTCCCCACCCCCCAGCCATTGGAATTTCCGTAGGGCGGGATTTATTTTAATGGTATTCTAATGGACCGCTTTGTGACATCACAAAACCTGGAAAACAGTGCTGTAGTGGCTAACGAGCCGATCATTGTAGTTCTTGAAAAGGGATTTTTTTTTAAACGAAATATCTCCCTTTGGAGTGGACTTTGAGATTTGTAACTTTGTAGATCTTTTTTTATGCCCAAACATACACACTACACACTAACTAAAATTCAAAAAGTGAAAAAGTATAATAGGACCCCTTTAAAAAAGTAAATAAACTTCATCAAGAACTTTTCTTATTTTAAATAGTAGATCTACATTTATGCATTTAGCAGACGCTTTTATCCAAAACAACTTACAGTGCATTCAGGCTAACATTTTTTAACTAACGTGAGTTCCCTGGGAATCAAACCCTCAACCTTTTGCACTGCTCATGCAATGCTCTACCATTGAGCAACTTGAAGTGAGTTCTGTTTATTTTTTTTTTGATAACTTGAATTTTTTTAAATTTTCTTTATTTGTTTTTATATTATACATTGTATGTGTGTATTAAAAGTATATTTTAATTCATCCCTGCGATAATTAAAAAAAAAAAAAACGTTTTTACTACAACAGTATGTTGAAAATTTGAACCGCTGAACTCCATTGACTTTCACTGTATGGGCACAAAAACACATTTCACACATCAATATACACTCTTTTGTGTTCCACAGAAGAACTTAAGTCATACAGGTTTGGAATGAAATTAGGGTGAGTAAATATGCTGACAGATCTGTTATTTAGATGTGAACTATACCTTCAAAACCTGCTATAAACGGGTTACTCTAAATATTTCGGTTTTTAAAATCTGTTTTGTGAGTGTTTATGTTTGTGTGTGCTGCTCATTTTAGAAAATGAAAAAGCTTGACAACAAGCTGATCTGCTGACTAGCCTGAATAGAGCTGGGTAATTATTTGCTGATCTGTACAACTTAAGCAGCAGTACCTGCCTTAGTTTACCTCGATGCTTAGTTGAATATAAAGTACTAATGAACTGGGCCTGGCTTTGGCTGCTGATAGTTTGGGTGATCTCGTACATGGACTCAAGTGCACAGTGAGTTCTAGTGGTTCTGGAACAAAGGCCATGTGCTGTAAAACTGGATCAAAAGGTGGTAGAGTTGGCAGAACGGAGGATTATGGAAGACTCTTGTGGTGTGTTGTCGTCTGCTCCTCGGCTGATGATGTCACTGTGTTATCTGTCATCTCTGACTGTGTGTCTGGGATGAGATGCACACATTATTCACACAGCACCTGTATGAGGAGACAGATTTCTGGGAAATGATACATTCATCTTCACACTCCCACATGTGTGCTATATGCACCTACCTCTATTTTCACTGCCAGACATACATAAGGGTTATATAAACACATTTCTGCTATGTATGGATCCCACTTAAACACAAACATTAGCGAAGGTCAGTTTACCTAAAAATGTCTGAACATTACTGCTTTAGTTTAATAAACCTTTTCTCAGAAATAACTTTATTTTTCTCGTATATTATTTGGATCTTAATTTTCTTAATTTAAAATTTAAGTTATGATTAGGAGCTTGCAATGAAAGTGAATGGGGCCAATCTATAACTGTTAGAATATGCATTGTTTCAAAAGTATATCCAAATCGACAGACAAATCAAAATAATTTTTTTTTTTGGTAATCAACATCGTGCTACAAATGTTTAGCTTAACTTTTGATCCTGGAATAGTTCTTTAAGTGTCCATAAACACTGCTGTAAATTGTCTTGAGTTGAATTACTACGTCCAGTATACAGCCGCAAATATAACAACATACACACACAGGTGTGCTGGCATGTTCAATGAACCAGACACACACACGCTTGTACGCACACACTCTGACACACTGACAAATCTTGAAAAAGCTTTTTGTTGACCGCAGTCTGATTTCCTCTGCTCTATTTTCTCTTTTCTTTTCTTTTTTCTCTTTGTGTCTATCTCTTCCTGGCACCTGTGTGTAGGTGTGGACCGTGCTGCAGGTGCTCAGTGTCTCTCTCTCTCTCTTTGGCTTTCTCTATCTGTCTCTCTCTCACTCTTTCTCAGTCTCTTCCTCCCCCCTCCCTTTATGAGGTTATTTTGGTATGATGGTGATATTTTTGCATTTATGCACATGTTTCTGTTTGGCTTGTATGTGCCACATCGCTATAAAAATCAGCTTGACTCTGGGTATGTCCCTTTGTGGTTACTGCTGCCTACCAATCTAATAGATCAGTGGCTGATTCTTAAAACTGAAAAAGTATGTTGCTGGAAAAACGGCCTCACTCATATATCAGTGAAATGAACTAAATGTGGGACAGTGGTTTAGCTCTCTTTAGCTCTTTATGTGGCTGATGGTGCACAGACAGGGTCTAAAATAAACTAATTCAAGGAAAAATTGATCATATGAATTGTATTATGTTGTGTTATCTGTTATAAGCTGTGCTGTGTTGTGATATTATCTGTTTGGATTTATATTGCAATGTGTTATATGTTTTCTATGTTTTTGTGATGTTACATGTTATTATTTGCTGCTTATTATTATCTGTTGTGTTTTGTTTTATATGTTGTGTTAGGCCTATATATTGTTATATCCTTTGTTGTTATAGATTGTGATGTTATGTTCAATCTTTTTGTGATGTTATGCTATGTGTCACATTATCAGCTTTGTTGTGTTAAGATGTGTTATATTTAGTTATGCTGTTATGTTTTCAGTGTGATGTGTTGTTATTTGCTTTTCTGTTTGATGTTGTGTTATTATGAAATGTTGTGTTATATGTTTTGATGTGTTGTGTCTTTGTGTGATTTTCTGTTTTATATTGTTATATGTTATGCTGTCTGCTGTGCTGTGTTATTGTGTTCTGTTAGGTTATATGTGTTCTATTATTTGTTCTGTTAGTGTGTTGTTATGCTAGGCTTATATATTGTAAATTAAATGTTCTATGTTTTTGTGATATGTTATGTGTTGTTATTTGCTGTTTCATGTTATCATGTGTTGTGTTTGCTTATAAGCTGTTTTGTCTTGTAATTTGTTGTCTAATGTTATATATTGTGATAGGTTGTTATTTGTAATATGTTATGTTATGTTATGTTATGTTATGTTATGTTATGTTATGTTATGTTATGTTATGTTATGTTATGTTATGTTATGTTATGTTATGTTATGTTATGTTATGTTATGTTATGTTATGTTATGTTATGTTGTGAACTCGGCCATTCTATGAGGCACATCAATGTCAAAAAGTGTCCCAATTCATTTGAATTCATAGTGGATATATATTCATAATATATGAATATATACATATGCATGTATATACATGTATATACATATATACATGGATATACATATAAATGCCAATGGTAAACCTATAAGGGACCAATAATATATCCTTATAAATATTTACAGGTCATTGGCAGGTGAGGTTCATTTTGGATCTTGCTTACTAAAGATCATCTCTTCTTTCTCTTCTCTGTGTCTGTATTATTCCTCCCTCTATCTGTCTTTTTGTCTCTGATCATATTGGTGACTTTGTGCAACAGTATGAAGGCAGTGAGTGTGACAGAGCCAAACTGTCCAGGTGCAAGTGTCTGACTCCTCCCTCTCACTTACACACACACTTCGGCACAGGATGAAGACACTCGGCAGTTATTTCTGTGTTTCCTGTCTTGGGTCTCTCTCACACACACACAGGTGCAGTGGAGAGTCACTGAGTGAGGAGGCCACCAGCCAGTCACATGCACGTGTGTTGCGACCGGACACGATGACACACTCTGATATTCCCCTCCCACCCCCAGAGTGTGTGTGTGAGAGAGAGAGAAGTGTGGGTGGTGCTGTTACCACAGGGGCAGAGGTCAAAAATCCCTATAAGGGAAGATTTGTACGACAGAAGAAAAAATAAAGGCGGAGAAATTGTGAGAAAGGGAGAGACACCGGTGCTCCACACCGCCCACATTTCGCAGATGTGCTGCCCGGAGAACAGGGAAGCTTACTGGGCAGCACAGAGACAGCAGTGTGCCCTCAGTACACACACACATACGCGCTCTCACGACCAGGCGTGATTGCTCCATTAGGAGGTTCCTCAGCTGTGGCCGTTTCTCACACACTCGCATACAGCTGCGAACACAGAATTATAGCCTACTTTGACCCTCACGCACAGACGCTCGCTCGCTTATGCACAGACGCACCTTTGAGAGTATTAGTTCACATCCCCATCAGACCTCTGGGTGTTTCGAGAGAGGCCACAGGCATATACAAAGCTTTTTGTAGCTTATTTGGGTCACCATCTGACATCAAACATGCTGTCCACTGCTATCTCCCATCAACTGATGCGTGGCCAGGAAAAGGAAATGTGAGTGTGATATTTATCAGTGTATTCTGCTGCAAGGTGCTTCACATTGACAAACTTGATCTCATTAAAACATCAGCAAACTCTTAAATTCTTAGATAAAACTCAGTTCTGGACTTTTCAACTGACTTGTTGAAAAAAGCAGGCCAAGAACCTCCATCTTCTTGTTTTTTGATTCATTTGCATTAGCGCTGAATCTGAACTTTTTGCACTAAAGATTTTTTTTAACTGTTTACACCAGTGATTCTACACCAGGGGGCCTTATAATTATTAAAAATAAAGACATATCAATAATGCTAGGCTTAAAAGTAATGTAAATAGTAAATTTTGTCATGTAAATAAACTTCATGGGCATTGTTATAGACAATATTGTTCTAGGTATGTTCTAAAGTCCTAAAATATTTTATCAGGTAGAAATTGAGAGTAAAAAATAGTTAAAAATCATTATGCTTATACAGCAAATCATGAACCACTCGAAAAGTAATAGAGCCTTTGTATATTGTTGTGGACAAAAAGGGGGCCAGTGCCTTAGAGGAAAGTTTTATTGCTCAAAATGAAAACGGAAATGAATGTAACATGTCTATTTAGTGATAGTGTGATATGCTTTGGCAAAAACCGCATCCTCTGTTCTGGTGATTGATTCTTGTACTTTTTCAAATCATCAGATCCTCCTGGAGGAAGTTCAGATTAGAAGTTAAATCACTTAAGTATAATCTTTCACCTGAGTATCAACTATAAATACTAACACAAAAAATACTGTCACTTTCAGAAAGGTTCTTGTAATCTTTTCACAAGTTGCTCTTTTTGAATTCATGAGTGAGAATTGGAGTTCAATTGGCCACACCTGTCAGGAAGTTGAACTGAATAGAAAGAGGAAGTTAATTTAGCAAATTTGGTGAAAGGCCTGTAAACCTTCAAACTCAAGGCTTTTTACATTTTTAAAAACGTATATAAGCAAATTTGTCTTGTCTAACTTTTCCTGTTTAAAAATTACAGTTATATGAATTTCAATTTCAATTCTTAAATAAAAATAAAAGGCATTCTAAATTCAGTTCTGAATAGCACACAACCCTGGAAGAACTAAAAGATGGATGATTTAATGAACCTGAAATAACCTTATTTCGAACATATTTTACCTTTTGATATCAGATCTTAGTATTTTGGAAATCTAAGTTTTAATATATACTCACTGGCCACTTTATTAGGTACACCTGTTCAGTTGCTTGGTAACACATTGATAATCAGCCAATCACATGGCAGCAACTTAATGCATTTAGGCATCTAGATGTGGTGAAGATGACTTGCTGAAGTTCAAACCGAACATCAAAATGGGGAAGAAAGGGGATTTAAGTGACTTTGAACATGGAATGATTGTTGGTGCCAGACGGGCTGGTCTGAGTATTTCAAAAACTGCTGATCTACTGGGATTTTCAGGCACAACCATCTCTAGGGTTTACAGAGAATGGTCCGAAAAAGAGAAAATATCCAGTGAGCGGCAGCTGTGAGGATGAAAATGCCTTGTTGATATCAGAGGTCAGAGGAGAATGGGTAGACTGGTTAGAGATGATAGAAAGACAACAGTAACTCAAATAACCACTCATTACAATGAAGGTATGCAGAATACCATCTCTGAACGCACAACACGTTGAACCCTGAAGCAGATGGGCTACAGCAGCAGAAGACCACACCGGGTGCCGCTCCTGTCAGCTAAGAACAGGAAATGGAGGCTACAATTCACACAGGCTCACCAAAATTGTACAATAGAAGATTGGAAAAAAGTTGCCTGGTCTGATGAGTCTCGATTTCTGCTTCGACATTCAGATGGTAGGGTCAGAATTTGGCATAAAGAACATGAAAGCATGGATTCATCCTGCCTTGTCTCAATGGTTTAGGCTGGTGGTGGTGGTGTGATGGTGTGGGGAATATTTTCTTGGCACACTTTGGGCCCCTTAGTACCAACTGCCACAAATGCCACAGCCTACCTGAGTATTGTAGCTGACCATGTCCATCCCTTTATGACTACAGTGTACCCATCTTCTGATGGCTACTCCCAGCAGGATAATGCACCATGTCACAAAGCTCAGATCATCTCAGACTGGTTTCATGAACATGACAATGTGTTCACTTTTCTCAAATGGGCTCCACAGTCACCAGATCTCAATCCAATAGAGCAGCTTTGGGATGTGATGGAATAGGTTATTCGCATCATGGATGTGCAGCCGACAAATCTGCAGCAACTGCATGATGCTATCATGACAATATGGACCAAACTCTCTGAGGAATGTTTCCAACACCTTGTTGAATCTATGCCACAAAGAATCTGAAGGCAAAAGGGGGTCCAACCCGGTACTAGCAAGGTGTACCTAATAAAGTGGCCAGTGAGTGTATGTGAGATTACTGATGTCCTCTTCTTAGGAGAAGAATGTGAGAGGCAGGAAATTTAAGTAATCTCTATTTGCTCTCCCTAGTCTCATTGCTACCTAGGAAAAACACTTAGATCTAATGTGTGATTTGTCTTTTCTGTGGGTGGAGTTTAAAAGAGACTTTCAGGTACATGACTCTAGTGTTGTTGTGCTGGAGCTGAGAAGAAGATTGTTTTTCAGCAGATCTCAAACCTAGGCATCCTGTTGTTGTGTGATCCGCTCCAGCCCAGCAGAAAAGTATCAAGATGTTAATATCAGCACAAAGAAGACACGTTGTTTTTTACTGCGGTTAAACAGGGCTCTCACTGCACACAGACTCAGTGCAGCAGGCCGCAGAGTGCAGTATGCAATACTGCGTGGGCGAACCTCGCTGTATAGCTTTTAACTGCGTGGGACAGACGAATGTGTTTGTCTGTGTACATGTACATATAAGGGTGTGTGTGCGAAGGACAGGTTGAGGATGGGTGCAGAAAGCATACAGCATCTTACTTTGCCCCACAATGACTCATTTTCTTCACTTCTGCACCCTGCTGCCTTGCACACACACACACACACACTAAGATAATGAGGACATAGACTTCTATTGTTTTACAAAAAGCTAATTATAATTACTGTAGTCTAACCCATCTCTAAACATGAATCCTTTTTCATGATTCTTTTTTTTTTTTTTTATGTTGTTAGTCCAAAAGGTTTTGTGTTTTTTTTTTAAAATATAAAATGTGCACAAATATATTTTGACACACCCTTTAGTCATTGGTAATGCTTTATAATAAGTTTCAGTTTGTAAAATTTTTCGTTAAGTATAATGAACTAACAATGAACATTTTTAAAGTCGTTTATAAATACACTATTGTTCATTCATAATGCATTAAGTAATGTTAATTCAAACTTATAAATATATGTAAAACTGTATGCACTATAAAAATGCACTATAAAAAACACATAAACAGTTACATAAGGGAAAAAATCACAGGCATCCACCTTGAAATGAGAAAACTGTATTAGTGTATGTAAAAAATAAAATGATAAAGAACCTTATTGTAAAGTGTAACCCATTTATTTTGTATGTACTTATGACCTAAACATAAATAGTTACACATCACAGGCATCCACCTTCCTGGTTTCATTTGATTAGCCACTGATGAACTATGTGAGACAGAATATGTGGCGTTTAATAGCATTAATTGGAATTTATATAGAATAGGTTAAACAGAGTTGCCAGTACAACACTCTTATTGGTCAGAAAGCATTATCAAATCAGCTAAAACATCTGATAAATGAACACACAAGTTGCATGAGATGTATAGAATTTTGTGAATGATGTGTGAAACAGGGACCTTTCTAACAGTGTCATCAGATGCTTTTTTCACAGGAAAAACCCATGACCTTTACCCTTACATACACATTGCTGCTTCAGTGACAATATGGGTAATCTAAAGTTTGAATGGAAGATATTAATAACCCTGAATTGAGATGAATGTTAATTATATATCAAGTAAAACAATGTGATTTGTAATGATAATTATTCTCGCAAAATGTTTATTTCTCAGGCAGAGATCTCACTAATGAATGTTACCAACCTGGTTACTTTTACTACATATTTACCTCTCTGTTTGACTGATAAGACATAGGGAGGATAGGTTCATCGGGAGGAAACCACATTCGACATCTCTCCCATGCAGCTGCTCCCAGACACCCACTCTTCCTGCAGGAGTGCATGTGTGTGTATGTGCTTTCAACAAAGAGTATTTCACTAGCTAGGACCACGCTACAAACAAGCTATGAAACTGTTAGTTGAACAGAGTGTTGGGGAAGAGTAGAACAGGATGATGGTCAGGGATGATGGGAACGGGATGATGGTCAGGTTGATCAGGGCATCTAGAATTGATGGCTCAGAGAGACTCAGGGTGGGGGTACCATTTCTATCATATATTTAGGCCAGACAATTAGGACCCCCCGATACAACCTGAAAGAAAGAGAATGTGGGATAAGGTTGGCTGAATGGATGAGAAAGGGAGGGAAGGGTGGGTTAGAGAGAAAGAAACAAACAGTACGGTATGAGGTGGCCCGATATATGGCGGTTTCGGGAAGTCAGGTGATCGTTTGGGGCGTGCCCCTGCTCCTGAACTTTTGTTAACCAATTAACTCTATGTAAGTCTAAATCTAAAAAACACTATATTTTTTAGTCTTGCATGTTTGCATGCATAAATGTTTGTCCCTTAAAGGGGTCAAGACATGAGAAATCAAATTTTCCTTGATCTTTTGGCATATAAGAGGTCTTTGTACCAAAAAACGTCCTCCTCATTATAACCAAAGCATTTATTTAATCAAGTGACAAAAACTGCTCGTTTTGGATCTGAGCTGCAAGCTGACGTCACCTGGGCACAAACATTTGCTTAAACACTGCCTCTAGAGCAAGGCATTGACGAATAGTCTTCTTCTCACCATAGGCCACTGGCGTTCAGTCACTTAACGGCTTGACACTTGATTATGCTGAAAGCGAGTGTTTTGTTGTGTCGTGTCAAAAGCAAATCGAAAAAATTACAATCACTGCCCCTATTTACTGGATACAGTATACAGATGCGCATTAGCTTTCTGACACAGTCCACGTGCTTGAGTCTGTTGTCTATCAGACAAAAGGGAATTTTTATGCAATATTATAAGTAAACCTCAAGGAACATAATAAAATAATAAAAAAAATCCATGTCATGATCCCTTTAAAGCCATTTTCACTGTAAAACAGTATTCAAGTCCTCAGAATAATTTTTTACAGTATTATAGGTGCACTCATAGGTTTTGCCTCCTTTAAATGTTGTAAATGTTTTTAAGAATATTACTTTTGTAAAAAAATATTATTATCAAGATGTGCATCTGCATGAGATGAACACAAACAGCAACTAAATAAAATCCTTTTTTTATTATTTTACATTAATTGATTCATCTTATGTAGGCCACCATTTTGCGATCACATGACCAATGACTCATTATATTTTTGGTGACTTGCCTGTTACTTAACACTTTTGTACAATGAATGATAGCTGGCTTATACAAATTGCACAGTTTTATTGCATTTGAATGAATATACATCCACACCACTAGGTGTCACTATATATTTATAAAGATATGTCAGAAACAGTAAGAACAGTATGCCATTCCAAATGCATCCTTTTGCACTGAAACCCAAAAGTTCTGAGTGCACCTTTAAAAAAAAATAAAAAATAAAAGCATTATCTCTCTCGTTTACAAGACCAGATTATTACGAATGAAGCCTCATAATACATTCATTTGTGATAATAAAACCCCTAAGTAGAGTTAAATTGAAAAAAATAGTAGTAAATAACAGTAGCCAGTAGGCCACACAACTCTCCTGAACTGGCTCCGCAGGTCTGCAGGTGCACAGTGAGATGGAAAGACATACAGATAACAGACAGAGAATCTATTTTTTTACCCCTGACCTTGAAAAACATCCGGTGACAAAATACTGGTCTGACATCTTGTGGATGGAAAACTTAGAGGTGAGCGTGTGACCGCACTCAATGTGAGGTTTTGAGAAGGCATCGTGCTGTTTACACACACTCACATGGTGTCTCTGTTGTGGTGGGCCGCACTAAAGTTTCCATTCCGACGAAGCATCATTTCCTGGGCAACGACTCTTCTGACCACGTGATCCATTACGTCCGATTGACTAAGAGTTGTTGTACACCTGTAGCGTTTTCTTGAAAAGTCTTGAGGAGATATGATACAAGCACACATCAGCAAAGTTTTTTTGCTTGCCGATCAGTTTTGAACATCGAACCTTTTCTGTATGGGTGTTTGTTTGTGTATGTGTGCTGGTGTTTGTATGTGCTTATGTCTGCTTTCTTAACTCCTACGTGATAACTGAGTAAGTATGAGCGGTACAGCGTCAATAGTGTGGTAAGCCACAGACAGAAATAGCTGATGTACTTTTTTGGTGTACTCTGGCCTGGGTCTCACCTGTGGGAGAGAGAACAGGAGGTTGAGGGGCTTTTAAAGATGAAGGAAGGTGAAGCTTTACATGAAAAGTACCTATTGCACATCTTAATTATAGTGATCTGAAACTAAAACAATCAAAAATATTTCTGTTACTTGAAATAAAATTAACATTAACAAAAATATAGTAAAAGAAAAAAAAAAGTCTGATGTAATGATGTACTAAAATAACTACAACTAAAAATGAAATAAAAAAATAAATATGTAGACATTTAACAAACAAAAAAATAGTAAAAATGACAAATATACAAAATAACAAAATTAATAAAACTTTAAATAAAGTTATAAATTATATAATTATAATTGAATAATAAACCTTTAAAACTGTAATTAAAATAAAATTAAAATATTCTTAGAACCATTGATATTATCTCAATATTAAAATAACACTGTTGCACATACTTCATCATACAAAAACCCTATCATAAAAAAACCCCATTTAAAGTAAATAGTCCTATTTTAAAGAAAGTTGCATGCACTGAAAAATTTCAGAATTACACAAATAATAAATAATAAAATAAATAAGTACAATAAAATGTCAGGTAAAACATTGAGCTGAATGTTACATTTTGAAGTACATTACATTTACATTTAATCAATTAGCAGACACTTTTATCCAAAGCGACTTACAAATGAGAACAATAGAAGCAATCAGACCAGCAAGAGAACAACAACAGTAAACAAGTGCCATGACAAGTCTCAGTTAGTCTAGCACAGAACACGTAGCTATGTTTTTTTGTTTGTTTGTTTGTTTTTTGTTTTTTTTTCAAAAATCGAATAGCATAGAAAAGGTAACTGCTAGTATTAGTTGGTCAAGTGCTGGCGAAAAAGATGTATCTTTAGATGTTTTTTGAAGATGAGTAAAGACTGTTTGAATTGAGATTGGGAGGTCATTCCACCACCTCTTCACTTGCAGAATGCAAGCTTCTGGAGGGCACATAAGTTTGAACTAGTGAGTTTAGGTATATTGGTGCCGCTCCAGTGGTCGTCTTGTAAGCAAGCATCAGTACCTTGAATTTGATGCGAGCGGCTACTGGTAGCCAGTGTAACCTGATGAGGAGAGGAGTAACGTGAGCTTTTTTTGGCTAATTGAAGACAACTCTTGCTGCTGCATTCTGGATCAGTTGCAGAGGCTTGATACATGTAGAACATGCAGGAAGGCCCGCCAAGAGAGCATTACAATAGTCTAGTCTGGAGAGAACAAGCGCTTGGACAAGAAGTTGGGTGGCTTGCTCTGACAGGAAGGGTCTGATCTTCCTAAGGCAAATCTGCAGGACCAGGTCGTTGTAGCAATATGGTCTGTGAAGCGTAACTGATGATCGATCAAAACTCCTAGGTTTCTGGCTGTACTGGAAGGAGTTATGGTCGACGAACCCAGCTGTATAGAGTAGTTGTGATGAAACGATGGGTTAGCTGGAACCACAAGCTGTTCTGTCTTAGTAAGGTTGAGCTGAAGGTGATGGTCCTTTATCCAGCTAGAAATGTCTCTCAGGCAGGCTGCAATGCGAGCAGCTACTGCGGATCATCTGGTTGGAATGAGAAGTAGATTTGAGTGAAGAAAAGCCATGCTTCTGAATGACAGATCCTAATGACGTCATGAAGATGGAGAAGAGAATTGGTCCAAGCACTGAGCCTTGAGGAACCCCAGTAGCAAGAAGTTGTGACTTAGAAACCTCACCCCTCTAAGACACCCTGAAGGACCTACCTGAGAGGTAGGACTTGAACCACAGGAGTGCGGTTCCAGAGATGCCCATCTTTCTGAGGGTGGATAGGAGAATCTGATGGTTAACTGTGTCAAAAGCAGCAGACAGATCCAGCAAGATGAGTACTGAGGATTTGGAAACTGCTCTTGCCAGTCGCAGGGCTTCATACACTAATAATTTATTTAGAATTTTAAAATATATACTGAGCAAGTAGTCATAAGTAAAGGCTGTTTATTTGGCACTATGCTGAAAGATTGTGTTTTCTCAATTTGTTTTTAATATATCGATTTTATGGTAAAATCTGGCATGCATGAGAGAAACACATGGGAAAGTTCACCTGTTAGATTGCTATTACCTCTCTATAAATATAAGTGTTCTAAATTTGAACATCATATGTCAAGTAAAGCATCATGTCAAGTGAGCTTTAAGACACCAGAAAGATTGCTGAAAAGGAAATTTCACTGAACATATATGGCCACAACCAACACAGATGATCAGTGGGCGATCAGTGTGGGTTTTTTTAGTGTCAGATCCTTCAGACTTCTCCCCCAGTTTTGAAGATTTTATTGCATCTTTACTCCAGAGTCGATATTACATCAATATGTCTGTGTTCAAGCTGTTCATATCTGTCATCTGGAGACGTTCTTCTGAGGGTCTCCAGAAACTGATCCCCACAAGGGAACGTGAGCGAGTGCTGCACCCTCTCCTGCTGGCATAGTGGCATCATTCTAAAACTGGTATTAGGCATTTCCTGCTGGGTTCGTTGGCGGGTGGAAGTGTGTGAATGTGTGTGTGTTAGTTAGAGTAGATAGCACCTGGCTTGCGCAGCTGTGGGTCTCCTAGTAGGAGGGAGCAGGAGGAGGGGAATGAGGTCCTGCACTATCACAAACTGTGTGTGTGTTGCATCTGTGCATTTCTATATCAGTTGCCAAGGGCTGAGTTAATCTAAATAAACGTAAAGGATCCAACATGCAAAATTGTTTTTTGCATCCAGGAAACTTGCTATGTTGCTCTCCTCGGTAAACACAATAAAACAGCAGTTGTTTAGTTCGTTTTCCTGGTTTAGCTCTTTAGCCCCTGCTGGTAGATGCTTTAACTACACACTCTGCAACCAAAAAGCATCTTTCTGTATTGATGGCCATTCACAAACAGCTGTGTATAAATGTTTCATATGATGTCAAAAATTTTCTTATAATTAGTATTCGGTGGTCTCTTAAAGGGATGGTTAAAAAAACGAAAATTCAGTCATCATTCCCACCTTCTGTCTTGTTCTAAACCAGTAAGATTTTTTTTTATCTTTTGTTGGACACAAAAGAAGGTATTTTGAAGAAAGTGGGTTAACGGTAGCCATTGACTTCCATTATACAAAACAAAAATACTATGGCTACCTTCAGCTGTTTTTTATTTTATTTTATTTAATTTTTACCCACATTATCAAATATCTTCTTTTGTGTCCAACAGAAGAAAGAAACAGTGTCTAGGCTGCGCAACATTATTGAGATGAATGGGAATTCTAACAGATAGTTTTCTCCGGCTGGTTGGTTGGTTCCTCTTTAGGACAGAAAAGCCGTTATTTCATCACCAGAGAGTTTGTTGAGTTGTGCACATCTCTAAGGCATTTCCCAAGTGTAATAGGTGGGGATTTAAACGGTTTCTGGTTTGTAGATCCATGTTAGAAGCTATAAACAGCATGGACAGGAAAAGTGATTTTGTTGACTGTTTTGAGTTGAATGTTGGCATGAAGTCACATGAGAACATCTATTTGTTCCCTCACTGTATGAGTCTGTAGGAGTGCAAAAACCTTGACTGGGAACTCAGCATCTGTTCAGTGTCCTTGACTTAGAATGTCTCCCATTAAGAGCCTTGAGCTTTTTACGTTATTCTGATTGTCTTTTATAGCTGTTTATTTTTGCTTTATCTTCACTATTATTATATACAAACTGATTTTAATCATAAAATCTTCGCACCTTTGAATGCCAGAAATAATGTTGTACTGACATGTTTGTTGATACATCTGCTTGTGTTGATATGTAATCTGTGTTTGATAGTTTGACATCACTGCATGTGTGGGACTGCAGATGAAATCCACTAGTATCCTGTAGGGGGCACTTTGGATCTTGGACAAGTTCTTTGGAATGCTGTGGAGAGCAGACAACATGCTTTTTTGTGTAGTATGTGTAAACCAATCAGGATTAAGATATTCTAAAGGATTTGCTGAATTTATTTAAACTGTTTGTGGAAGGTGAGAACTCCAGTTTTACTAATATATCTTGCAAGTGGGCAATCAGTTAAGCAGGAAAACCCAAGTGATGAATTATTTGTCGTAAATAATTTAGCAAACACAGAGATCTCAAGGAGTGTTTCAGAGTTATAGCATATCAAATAGTGCTCAGTGTCAGGATGGTGCTGTCCTGTTGACTCTCTTCTTGTACAGTTTATGTTTCACAGCTCAGAGGAGCAGCTACAAAAATCCATCAGGAGCAGGTCACACGGCAGGTTAAAGGTGAGAGGTTGGGTTTGACCGGTAGGGTAAAGAGGTCACACATACATCACGACTGTGGCCTCAGGATATTCTGAAACCTGTGATGGACCCAGCGTGTAAAATGAGCTTACACAAAAACAGAACAACCAGTTAAAGATTAAGACCACTGTGTAAACTATGGGGAATCAGCAATGCTTAGTCAAGACACATCTGCATTAGCTTTCACAATGTCTCTCAAGTGGTAAACAGTGATTTAGCAATCAGCTTTTGTATCACTTTATCACTCTTTGCAATTGTATTCATCAATTATTAATTATTTTATGAAAGCATTTTAGAATTTATACATAATATATATAAATGCAGAGCCTTTTTTTTGTTTTTTGTTTGGTTTTTAAGAATTTTAAAGTCAGGAAAAAAAATCATTGTTTTTTCCCCAAAAAATAAAATAAAATAAAGATTATATATATATATATATATATATATATATATATATATATATATATATATATATATATATATATATATATATATATATATATATATATATATATATACAGTGGTGTGAAAAAGTGTTGGCCCCCTTCCTGATTTCTTATTTTTTATGTACTCTTGCAAAAAGTACATAAAGGCTCATCTCAGTTTTGCCAGAAAACATCTTGATGATCCCCAAGACTTTTGGGAAACAAAAGTTGAACTTTTTGGAAGGTGTGTGTCCCATTACGTCTTGTGTAAAAGTAACACCGCATTTCAGAAAAAGAACATCTTACCAACAGTCAAATATGGTGGTGGTAGTGTGATGGTCGGGGGCTGTTTTGCTGCTTCAGGACCTGCAAGACTTGCTGTGATAAATGGAAACATGAATTCTGCTGTTTACCAAAAAATCCTGAAGGAGAATGTCCGGCCATCTGTTTGTGACCTCAAGCTGAAGCGAACTTGGGTTCTGCTGCAGGACAATGATCCAAAACTCACCAGCAAGTCCACCTCTGAATGGCTGAAGAAAAACAAAATGAAGACTTTGGAGTGGCCTAGTCAAAGTCCTGACCTGAATCCTATTGAGATGCTGTGGCATGACCTTAAAAAGGTGGTTAATGCTCGAAAACCCTCCGATGTGGCTGAATTACAACAGTTCTGCATAGATGAGTGGACCAAAATTCCTCAACAGCACTGTAACAGACTCATTGCAAGTTATCGCAAATGCTTGATTGCAGTTGTTGCTGCTAAGGGTCGCCCAACCAGTTATTAGGTTTAGGGGGCAAACACTTTTTCACACAGGGCCATGTAGTTTTTTTTCCCTTAATAATAAAAACCTTCATTTAAAAACTGCATGTTGTGTTCACTTGTGTTATCTTTTACTAATATTTAAATTTGTTTGATGATCTGAAACATTAAAGTGTGACAAACATGCAAAAAAAAAAAAAAAAGAAATCAGGAATTTTTCACACCACTTTTTCACACCACTGTTTATATATATATATATATAGTATATACATATTTAGTTATTTAGTTATTTACATATATACATATTTGGAAAGTTCTAAAACAAGTAGTAAATAGCAACATTTTAAAAATGTTATAGAAACTAAATGTTTCAGAAAAAAAGTCCTGAAAAAAGTATAATTATGTATAAATAACATTTTTGTGCTTTATTAAAGACCAGAAGAACATAACTTTGAACAATGTTTATTAACATTACTGGGAGAAGGTTTATTAATAACTTGAAAACTACTACCACTAGAGAAAACAAGCATTTGTGTAATTAAGCTTTGGACTCAATCGTTATAATTATTAGCCCTGGACTACCCTATGCATAAACCAATCTTCCATTTATGTTGTCTAAAATATCATGGAAGTGGAGAAAGAAGTGTGGGCTTATGTGTGAAACAGTCAAGCATTTTTATTGCTAGGCAGTGACTTTTGTAAGTTACTGAAAATTAGATTTGTGTGCTTTACTCGCTGTCAAGACTCTTAGTAGATTAAGCAATTTTGAACAGAAACACTGATTAATTTGTTGTCTAAAAAAAGTAGTGTAGCGTGTCAGACAAACAAGATAAGGTCTCATCTGACCTAACGAACGACCTGATGGGAGGAGAGAGGGAGAGAGAGTTCCCAAACACAAGATAAATTGACATTTTAAGATTTCAAATTCTAGCTTAGTTCAGTGGAGGACAACCTGTCTGTGTGACTGATATAACTTTTAAACTTAAAGGCTTTCTGCTTTCTGAAACATTTTCAAACGTTCATGCAAGACTTTGAAGACTTCAAGCCAACATTGAGAATTTGTCTTGACAAACTTTATTACTAGTAGCAGGTTAAAATTGTTTCTTCAGAGAGAAGGAAATGTTGAAATTGAGATGGACTGTACTCCATCCTGAGATTTCGGACAGACACAAGTCTGTTTGAGTTCTCATGGCTGGGTCCGGTATCCCCTCCCACTTCTTCCTTATCAGTAATAAATGCAGAAATCCAACACCTCACAGCTCACCAAACACCGTTTGTGACTTACGTCCGATCATCCGTGCCCAAGGGCCAATTTCACGGTGGGCGATCACAACAACCAAATGTCTCCAGTCATTGATGGGGGCTCTCTTTGATGGGGGCAGATGAAGTGAGAGATGGAGGAAGGAAGGATTGTGGGATTACAGTGATTGTTGTGATATTTTGATTGAGAGAAAGTTAGTGTATCCGTGAGTCAGTGATTTCTGACCTTTTGTTGAGTCATTGTCAAAGGAACAAACTAAACATGTCAAGCGCATATGCCAGTTTATATAGCTTAAAGCATGTATACTTAACCTCTCCTTTTGACCTCATTTGGCTTATATAAAAAGCACACATGCGCTCACAAAGGTTTTGAAGACCAGAAAAGAGCGACTATGATAAAGACAGCTGAGGGCATGCAACACCCCAATGGCTACAGTCTGTCTGCTGTCACATCTGGATGTCCCATCAGAAACAGAGAGGGGGAACATTCAGTCAAACAAACACTACAAGTCTCGTTTTTCTCTCTCACTCACATATCTTGTAAAATACTACAACAAATTCTGTTCATTAACATGAACAAGTACACAGGGGCAGCAGTGGTGGTTTTGGGCCTGGCAGCTCACTTGGTGCAGATAAAACACATGAAAAAAACACAGCTTTAATTATTTAGTAGTCTTTAATGTGTTAAACACATTAGTCTGATGGTATACAGCACTCATTTAGCATGCAAAGAGGTCTAGGGTTCAAATCCAGACCTAATATAAAATACATTTTAAATAAAACCGAACTTGGTAGCAAGCGATCATGATGTATTTTCCTTGTATGGAAAAGGACAGCCTTGATTATTTGATATTTTAATTTATTTTGTGTTGTATTATTTCTCAGTTCAAAAAGTTTAGACTTTAAAGAATGTCAACATCAAATGAAAATTCAACCTGAATCAGTTTTCTTGATGCATGTTGTAGATCTGATTGTGAACAATTAATATGTGGATATGTTTAATTTAAAAAATAATTAATTAAATGAAAAGTTTAATAAAAAAAAAACTCATAATTGGATCTTCCAGGTGAAAATGAGAATGTATGCAGGACATTATGCAATCATTTAGTTCACTTTTCCTCACACTTTTGAGGGCAGCACACTCTAAATTCAATCAACAACTGATGCATAAAAACCACATCCTCATTCTATATTTTTTTCTTTTTCAATAATCTGTTGCACTCATATGTTTATCACAAAATGGAAGAAGAAGAAATCTGCTTTCTTATTTAACGCAACTTTAAACTGATGGGTCATGTGACCCCCTCAAATGTCTTGAAGTGGCAATATATATAGGATCTTGATAGTATAGAGAAAAAAAAGTGAAAATGTAAAATATATTGACAAATATATTTTCACACTGAATGGGCTGCTTCTGTCTTTACAATATTTTATATAGTTACATTTTAGAGTTATTTTTTTCTCATTTTGTTTGGCTTGTAGTGTGCATGATCACTCATAACCTTAAGAAAAATGCAGGTAAAATTCAAAGAACTAAGCCTGTATAGGAACATATATGCTTGCATGTGTGCAAGTTTGCGTGTGTGGTGTGACTTTTGGGTAATGCAGTCGCCTGTAAAGCAAAGATGGAAAATCTTAGAGAGACAGAACTTGCAGCTGAGGTTAAAAGAAGTGTGTGAGTGTGTGCAGATGAGTGTGTTATTAATGCCCTGGGTGCTGCAGTGAGAGCAGATACTGGTTAGCTGCTGTGGTTGAGCTCTTGCAGTGGCAGGAAACAACCCAACCTGTGATCTTTGCAGACTCTAATGGAAAATTCACTCAAACAGAAAAAAAGATGTGTGTACGTTTGTCTGCATCTGTGACGGAGAGTGAGAACATATGCTGCTGTCGCCTAAAAATAAAGATGTTATTCATTAATTTTTTTGATTATAAAGGATGTTAGCTATTGCCACTCAACCCCATAAATAACGCTACACAACTTGCAGTTTTGCTTTTTTTAAAGGATCTTGTGATGTTTATATCCGCTTTTAGGGTTCATAGAACTTTGCATTTCATAATCATAGCAATTAACAGGCTGAAAGAGATCATATATTCAATGATAATGCATTTATACAAAACTACGTGTGCACACCTGTCCTGTGCGTTTGTCTTTTGTATTTATTTTTGTCTGATTTAAGTGATAATATTATGTTTTTTGGGCGTTGTCTTGTCAGGGAAGGGCAGAAAGATGTGCACGTGTGTGTGTGTGTGAAGTGTGTCTTTAATATGACATCTCCAACAGCTGTGTATAATCTCCCAATACACTCACTCACACTCTTTTCTCATTCCATCTTCTGCACAATGGAACAAAAGAGCAGGAACTGCCACTCTCTCCCCACCGTCCAATCAAAGCCGTCATTATTTCTCGGCGGAACACTCCCTCAGGAAGTGCCATCTCCAAAACACGCCAGCTGTGCTGCTGTGCTTATTATGGGCCATTATGAGAGACAGAGACACAGTAACGCCACGACATACCGTATCTGGGCTATTGTGCGTATATGCCACATTAAGGTCCCCTGCTGCGCGCGAGCGCTGCTCTATGGTTCCATCAAGAGCAACGCAGCCGACTCTGAGACAACATCTTGCTCCGCTCATGACTTCAGCTCAAATTACGGCACAAAGCCTGGGCCAGGTGACGGATAACATCTTCCAGATGTTAGTTGGATGTCATTTAGAGTTTACAGTAATACAGAAGCTGCAGCGAGGCATAAAAATCACAAATAATATGGTGGTGTTTTATGGGGTGAAAGTGGGTGTCTTATTCTCTGTCTTTAACCTTAAACAATTCTCTTCTACCACCCACTTTTCCAGAGACTACAGCTGAGTTAATGGCAACCCTTACATCTTTAACCAACAACTCCTGAATCTGGGCAGGAGCTGCTGGAATATGACGTATGCAGTCGATTACCATTCTCACACACGCTGGTGCCAAACTCCATAAAAGTCTGAAATAGATGACTGTTCTCATGTGTTGTATTGTGAATAGTCCTTAAAGACTTTGATGTTTAGTTGTGTTTAACTGTTTCAGTCACGTCTCTACAATATCTACCATCTTGTGGTGACATTTCTGCAAAATTATGTAACATTGTTTTTTGCACGTTTAGCGACACTTTAAGTGAGTGGCGCTTAAAGTCTGTTCAGTTTTATCTGAAATAGATAAAAGTGTCACATCAGTTCATTAATGAAATGTCCAGTTAATGGTGCTAAAAGGTTAATGTTCTATTGTAGTTCATAAAAACATTTTGTTAGTTAACCAAAGCAAGCACAAAATAAAGCCTCATTGGCTAAAGCAACAATGCTTAGCCTGCTTCTACAAGAGCTCTTTTATCAGGTGAGCTACCAATTCAAATTTACTACATCAGAAAAGCCATACATATGAAGTTGGTCATGTGATTCAAATGTCAAAATGTATTAGTTTGCAAATCATGAATTAGAAGTGTGTGTAGTGATGCTGCCATTCAGGATTGGTCACTTGTTTGTTGTCTTGGAAAACAAGGAAACACAAAATCTGATCATATCCTTCATACAGCGGTCGCTATTTACATCTCATACAGTATGTAAACACTTGTGTTACCAAGGCAACGACTGACAAGCTCTGTTACCAGCCCCACAGTGGAAAATGAAACCACACTGGCTGGGCTGCATGGGCACAGAATACAATGGTTAAACAATAAGAATGGTTTGGCCTGACTGTGGAAAATTTACATTTACATAGAAAACCTTTCAAGGCATAATATGCTTCCAACATTAAAGTTTTTGCTTTATTATGCGGCCTAAAATACCTAGTTATGACCATAATGCAATTCCAAATGCATTGCCTCAAACTCAAAATAACATCAAACTGAAAAATAAAATAATACTAAAGATGTTCTTATTATTATGGGGAAGTATCAACCTCCACAGCACTTCCATGGAGTAAGCATAACAACCAACTTTAAAGGGAATTTCACCCAAAAATAAATTATTTACTCACCCTCATGTCGTTTCAAACCCTTAAGTCCTTCATTCATCTTTGGAACACAAATTAAGATATTTTTGATGAAATCCGAGAGCTTTCTGACCCTCCATAGACAGCAATGCTACTGACACGTTCAAGGCATAGAAAGGTAGTAAGGACATCATTACAATAGTCCATGTGACATCAGTTGTTCAACCCTAATGTTATGAAGCTATGAGAATACTTTTTGTATGCAATAAATAAATAAATAAATAAAATAAAATAAAAGTAACTTCTTCATAAACACCTCTGAAATTTTAGACAGAAGTTGACTTGCAACTTTTTTCCCAGCCTTACTTACAACCAGAATACAAAGAACTATAAAAGATGGATGTTCATACGTCAGAATGCTAGCTCCTGCGTCAGCATGCATTGTGGTACTCTCGTGAACAGGCGCCAAAGACTGACACAGAAAAGAAAAAATTGATGAATAAAGTCATATTTTTGTTTTCTCTGCACAAGAAGTTTCTCGTAGCATCATAATAGAACCACTGATGTCACATTTTTTTACAATATCTATTTTAACGATGTGCAACTGCGTTGCTGTCTATGCAGAGTCAGAAAGCTCTCAGATTTCATCAAAAATATCTTAATTTGTGTTCCAAAGATGAGTGAAGGTCTAACGGGTTTGGATCGACATGAGGGTGAGTAAATAATGACAGAATTTTAATTTTTGGCTGAACTGTCCCTTTTATCATTTGTGCCTTAATCACATAATATTCTTGACATCATTGAATTGCTGCCAAAGTTGTACAACAGTCAATCAATTTTTGCGGATACCATAGAAATGAATAGGAAATGCCATAAATGTCCGTATTTCTCTTATAAAGCAGTTTTTGGTTCTACCTATGTAGAGCCTTCTAAATCGGTTGCATGTGACGGCTGACCATAGGCAGTAGATATACAACTGACTAGTTTTTGTTATAGAGATTGACACATTTTTCTGAACTAATGGACAGATAATTTAGTCTCACATTTTAGTTATGTAAAGTCTGCACAATCACAGTGTTCCCTGCTTATCATCTCTGTCTGTCTCTCCATTATTGCTGATGGTCAGTCCTTGGTAGACGTCTGAAAGCTGATAATTAACTCGATCCGTTGACACAGGTGTGCATCTCTGTGGTTATTTAACACCCATTACAAACAACACACACACAATCCTGCAAGTAAACGTGCCTCTTTATCACACAAACCAAATCCACACAGCCAAACATATGATCACATTTACACCTTCTCATGTCCCAAAACTCTTAATCGCCAATCTAAAACTCATAGTGTAAATGGTTGTTTGTTTATTTGAAGTGTTTCACACCGAGACATTGCGGGACAGTTTGTTTACTGGAGTCGTTTCTCACTGTGAATCTTATCTTAATTACTCTGTGCTTCTCACTATATGGCCTCTTCGCAAGTCAAAGGTCATCAGCTCTCTATCTTGAGCGCCCCCCCACCCCCAGACAGGGAATGCTAAACTGATGTAAGCTTAGCTTTACCACAACCCCCATAATCTCGTTCGGTCACCCTGACATTAGCTAGAACACGACCATCAAGGCCTGATGACCTCTTTAGCTTTACTGTTTTTTCTGCACTAGCTGCTCCATTGTCTTGCAATTATTAGCTAATTAATGCAATGACCTTGAATAATTATATAATTTATCTAAAGTTGTTTTATGTAAAGCATATACTAAATCAATGGTTTGAAGGTTAAAACTGAGCAGCTTTGTGGATATGCTGAGAAAGAATTTGAGAGGTTCTGTGTACAGAACTAATAAATTTTTATTGTGTAGCTCTAAATATATTTATTTTAGACACTATTTTACGTTCAATATTCTTGCTTTCTGTCTTTATTTTTTGAGGGGTTGTTCTATTAATTTTTTTTATCACAAAAAAATAAATAAAATTTTATCATCCTTGCACATTAATGTAGTGTATATTTGATATACCAGACCGAAAGCAAGAATATTGAACGTAAAATAATGTCTAAAATAAATATATTTAGAGCTACACATTAAAAATGTATTAGTTCTGTACACAAAACCTCTCAAATTTTTTCTCAGCAAATCCACAAAGCTGCTCAATTTTAACCTTCAAACCATTGATTTAGTATATGCTTTACATAAAACAACATTATATAAATGATATATTTGATATACACTACCATTTAAAGGTTTGGGGTCATTAAGATTTTTATTTTTTTTTAAGAAAGAAAGAATATCTTTTATTCAACAATAACGCATTAAATTGACCAAAATGTCAGTAAAGATATTTAAAAAGTTACAAAAAAAAAAGTCAAATAAATGTTTTCCATTCATCAACAAATCCTTACAAAATGTATCAAAAGTTTTGGGCAGTACAGTTGTTTTCAACATCAATAATAATAAGAAATGTTTCTTGAGCACCAACTCAACATATTGGAATGATTTCTGAAGGATAGTGTGACATAAATTACATTGTAAAATATATTCCAATAGAAACAGATTTTAAATTGTAATAACATTTCACAATACTGTTTACTGACGTCTTTCATTAATATAAAATAATCATCCCTTACGCTTGACATGATGATGAGTCATTTTTTTCCCTTTAAATACTATTCCTTTAAATATGTTTTGTATGTATTACTGTAAATGCAAAATCATTTTTTTCACAAAGCAAAGCCCCCTAGCAATGGTCTTGGCTTTCTTATAGACCTTAATGTAAAGTCACATAGAAACCTAAAAGTGTTGTGTCTGTTTAAATCGGAGACAATGTGTGTGTAGTGAGACAGGAAGCAAATGGTGACATCTCAGAAGATAAGAGGTTAGTTATGTCGGATTAGTTGACTGTCTATCCACGTTGGGTCTTGAAATCAGGTCAGTTATTGTGTGAGTGTGTGTGTATGTAGCATCTTGAGGAAGGAGAGGAAGGGGCAGTGACCTGGATAGGAACAGCAAAAGGAGGGGAGACCATGTGTCAAGAAATCAGCTGTTTGTTTCTCAGTGGCTCTTTCACATCATCTGTTCATGGAAAGATCTCAAATGAACATGTGAATGTGTACATATATGTGTGTGTACACATACGTTGAAGTTGAAAGACCAAAGAACTCTCGGTGATGTTAAAGCATCGTTGACCCAGAAAGAAATGTGTGCACACTGGCTCTAATTTACATGCAGACACTCAGGACGAGAGGGCTTTTGGCCTGTTTATCTCCCTGAGCTCTGTCTCGCTGTCTCTTACAATGTCTTGCCCTCTTTTATACTTCTTTCATTCTCTTTTTCCCTTGTTCCTGTCATCTAAATCCAACTCCTGTCTCAGTCTGTTTTTATAGTCGGTGCATATGCTGTATGATACTCATGCGTTTGACCCCAGGATAAGTTCCTACTGTGTAGCCTACCCAACCTTGGATCAATGCAAACATAACCAGTTATGTAATTTTAAGCACAAACCTCTGCCACTGGATTTATGGCTCAAAAACTGTCCATGATGTTCTTCTGTTTCTCTTCAAAAGATCTCCATCAAAACTTTTAGATGCAAACTGATCTGGTCTGGCTGCCCTGCAAGGCATATTAAAAATACTATTAAAAGATGTTATTTTATTTTTATTATTTTACTACAACTAATTAGATTGCTACACATTTATAGCCCTACTATATTTAACAATACTGTTTTATTATAATATTAATATATGACCCTGGAATACAAAACCAGTCATAAGTCATCATGTTCCATGAAGATATTTTGTAAATTTCCTACTGTAAATATATCAAAATTTAATTTTTGATTAGTAACATGCATTGCTAAGGACTTCATTTGGCAACTTTAATGGCGATTTTCTCAATATTTAGCTTTTTTTGCACCCTCAGATTCCTGATTTTCAAATTGTTGTATCTCGGCCAAATATTTTCCTATCCTAACAAACCATACATCAGTGGAAAGCTTATTTATTAGGTGTTGTATAAATTAGGGGTGTCACGATATACCGGTATTGACGATAACCGTGATATTCAAATCATGAAATATCGACATAGTGTTAATTTAGGGTGTGACGATATACCAGTTTTGGTGATAACCATGATATTGAAAATGAACAGGGCATTTAGATAACACGACACACAAATAGCCTACTCCAGTGCCAGTACCTGGCTGAGTTCCCAGGTGAAAGTATTGCGCCTTAACGCTGACACCTGTCAATTAAGAAGAAGAAGCAGCGCGTGGCGACACTACTCCAAGAAGAACCGATAGTATCCATGCTGCGGGTCTGCAGATGAATATATCTCAGAAGAACCATGTTCAATATTATCCAAACAGTAATTTGCCATTATTTTACTAGTCATTGAATGGGAAATGTTACATTAACCTGTTAACAGCGGTTTCCTGTTTTCATATATTTAAATAAAGGGGTGATTCTTTTAATAAGTACCGCGTTTTCTTTACTCGTCTAATTGTTGTATTTGTATTTGCAATCAAGTCATCGCTAATACTAAATAAAAGTAAAAATGAATTTGGCTGATTCCCTACGGTTTCTATATATCGCGCTATATCGATATCGTGAATTCTTTTGGACACAATAACCGTGGTGTGAAAAATCTAATATGGTGACAGCCCTAGTAGGCTATAAATATATTAATTTAAAAAATTTACCCTTATGACTGATTGTGGTCCAGATTCACATATTCTTAAACCTTTTTGGCCATTGCTTTTAGTTTTTGCAAATGTCAAACAAAATCTGTTAATTATTATTTCGTTGTGTCACCCCTCTTGCTGTTTTAGACACATCACTCAAAATAAGTCACCACTCCTTTCTCTGTGGAGAATATTCTCGCGGTTTTTTCGGCGATCCCTTATTGCTATTGGACAAATAGAGAGGCTTTGTCGACGAAAAGGGAGCAAACGCCTTGAAAGATATTTTTTGGGAGTGATTGAGGGCGGGAGGCGGTGGAGGGCCGCGCTAATTATGCACGGCGATTGTTGATGGCTTGATTGTGTGCGTCCAGCTGCACAGAGGCGCGGGGGCGAGCAGAGGGCGGGGACGCGGAGCAGGGCAGACTCACTGACGCCAGTCGCCACATTCTCCCATGCGCTCAAAAACAGGCTCGATTGTGCCGGACCTGGTCCACAGACACCGCAGTCACACTGAGCTAAACAGAAAGAGAAAAACATACGCCTCACGTGTCCCCTGTGTTGAATCCATCAGTACCAGCACTTAAAGTAGTTTTCATATTGTGATCACAAGTCACATCAGGTCAGTTCACGAGGTATGTGGTGCGTCACGTGATTAGGGAATAATAAGGATATATCCATTCTAGCTTAATGTGCTTTATTGGCACGACATAACTGCATATTTGTATTGCCAATAGCATTGCAAAATACGAAAATTGAAGTAAAATAATAAGAAATGCCAATGAAGTAAACTGTTTGTACGAACAAATAAAATTGTGGTGTGAAATAAAATAAAGTAATATTTAAATTAATAAAATTAGAATGTAACAATTAGCTAATTTAGACAGCAATATCACACTCCTAATCATGCAAATACTGAATATCAGTACATCCATAAAACACAATGTTTTCAAAGGTGCCACTGCTTTATACATTATACATTTTAGATTTTAAAAAAGCATCTGTTGGTTCATATAATGAGCAATGAAAACAGTTCCAAAAGAGGCCTTTGCAGAAAGTTGGTATGGAACAGTGTATGTGAGTGAAGCAGAGATATAAATGATTAAAGTAACATTAATTAAACAAATTATTAATTTGTTTAATTAGATAAACATGTCAGTAGGCTAATAGTTATAATAAGCCAAACTGCAGGTAGACACTGAAAGGGACACACAGGCCTACTCAAGTCCTTCATATTAGGCAATGACATAATGTACTTGTTATTGCCTTGGTATAACATAGGCCTAATGCTTGAGACAAAACAGTGGCTTCTCCCAACCAAACATTTAGGGAGTTGCTTGGTATCAGCAGAGATGATGAAGTATTTCCATGATCTGTTTTCAAACATGTTTAAATATTTTTTGTTTTTGTTTTTTTTGTGATCCTTCCACTTATTGCTCTCACACCCACATTTTCTTCTCTTTTTTATTTTTTATTTTTATTGCCATTTTCGAACCTGGATACCTGCAGAGGTCTTCTGCCCAATGCTGTTGGTCTTTGCAAGAAAGGAAAGGGCTGAATTTCTTGCAGTCATGCAACAAGGCGAACATCAAATATAAGGGCAGTTTCTATGCACCCTAAGTAATTAGCTCGGCCTGCAAAGAAGTGCATTCATCCGGTTGCATGCATATAAAATAAAAGGTGTGAACAGGCCAGTCTCTAAAATTTCTAATAGGCAGGTAGAGGCCATGTTTAATTTTTAACAAATGTAATGATGCTGTGAGAAACAGAATGACAGTTGGTTTAAAGTGCTTTATGTTATTAGGCCTACCTTTACAGTCAGTCATTCAAGTGCAACTTCTAACCTGTTAGGCTTACAACCTATTGAACTGAGTTTCTCACAGCCTCTTTTTTTTTTATTCATGAAAATTTAAATATTGTGTTTTCTTTGACTAAAGTATAGGCTACTCAATTTAACACCGGTATGAACATGATAAAATATAGCCATTCAAGCAAAACAGGAATGTGTTTTATTTGAGAACTCTATTATACTATTGCAGTCTGAGAAAACGGAGCTGCTTTTGTATTAGTTTAACTAATCTAGCCAAACTGAAGAGCTTTACACACGAAAAAACTCTTCACTGAATGTAAGTCCAGGTGCGCGCAAATAAATTGTGTGGGCAAGTCTACGTCTTGCGCGAGAGGTTGGGCGGGTTCTTATAGCTTGATTGACAGCTGTACTGACCAATCAGAGCGGCTTCACGGCCAAGACTAGTCTTTTGCAGATGGGGTGCGCGCTGGAGCGCGTGAATGGATGACGTCGGGAGCCCGGCGCCAGGCTGTCTGGGACTCGCGCGTTAGATCAACACAGCTGGAGCGGGACAGGACACACAGCTGGCCCGCCAGCGCATTCCTTCACAAAAACAGCACTGTGAGAAAAGAGGGGACACATCTTGATGTAAACTAAAAATGCGCTGGGTTAAAACTGGAACGAGAGTCAGGCTATAGTTTGATTGTAACTTGCGAAGCTTCCTCTTCGTATTAAAAAAAGGAGTCATGGGAGACAGCTATATGATCTATTTATAGATAACGAGTAACACTTTTAGAATGCAAGAAAACCGCGCGCACAGTGGTTTGTTCAGAAGTTCCTGAGTTGGTTATTAATATTTCTGTGATCGTGAGAATATTAGGAGATGTTTTATTGAACAATATCTATTTTTATCCCTCTTGGCATGAGAATCGAGAAGGGTATCAACGTTTCAAGCTTGATTCATTACTTGGAAAAAAAAAAGTAGGCCTACATTGAACTCGTTACTGCATGTTGTGACTTAGGCACTTTGATTTTCCTTACATTTTAGGGTTTTAATTTTAACTAGCAATTAAGTATAATAGCCTATTTACATTTTAGAGGGTTTTTTTTCTGTGTGGGCCTTAAAATGTGTTCTGTATAGATATTTAATCTCATGTAGACTATGTGTGCACAAAGTCTCCTAAAGGAATGAATTCCCGACGCCAGTTTGTCTGCAGGTCACGGGAGTAGCAGATTTATGGAATTTATCCATATCATGTCTTAGCTGAGATAGAATAATTATAAGTGGATGATAGCTTTTTCCTCACGCTTTGTCCTCTACAAATGTTACAGATCAAGAGTGTTCACTTTTAAATAGATATGGTTAACGCAGCCTAAATCACAAGTTTATGATGTTAATTAAAATAGAATTCTGAGAATAATTTCAAATTACTAGGAGTGTTTGCATAGCCTACAATATTGCAAAGGAATCAGTATAGCCTACATAAAATAAAAATAATACATAATAATAAAACATATCTTAGGGGAAAAAAAACATGCGTGAACTTTAAGCAAAGTTTGTATTTAATCTACTGCACAAGCTGGCCCAGCTCCGTTTAGGTTCACTGACCCCAAATCTTCACTCAAATCCACCACAGAAAAAAAAAAAAAATCTTTCTCTCTCTCTCTCTCTCTCTCTCTCTCTCTTCTCTCTCTTCTCTCTCTCTCTCTCTCTCTTGTATTCTGACAGCTCTTCCTCATTCCACCATTCTGTCTGACTGACATCTCAACGCTTCCAATCACGAGTTTTCTATTTGCATAGGGCGGGGCCTGTACGCTTATAATCCTTTTACTATTGGCTAAGCAGCACATGAGGGTTTGTTTATTTTTGGAGAGGGCGGTGCTACATCAAGCAACGCTTGAAAAGCGGTCGCCTGCCTGCTTGTGCTTCCATCGTTCAATGAGCACGAGACGTGGAGAGAGTCAAATATTGGATATCTATCAAGCTGGAGAGCTAGCTCGTCTCACTTCCCAGACTTCTTCAGACATCTCTACAGTTGGATTCTCCTAGCAAGTCAGCCGTCAGATCCAGAATGAAGGCGATCAGTCCTGTTCGCTCTGTCAGAAGCTGCTATGAAGCGGTGTGCTGTATCTCAGAGCAGAGTCTCGCTATCAGCCGTTGCAAGAGCCCTATTGAGGAGCTGTCCGATATGAATGACTGTTACTCAAAACTCAAAGAGCTGGTGCCCAGCATCCCTCAGAACAAGTCCGTGAGCCAAGTGGAGATTCTTCAGCATGTAATAGATTACATCTTCGATTTACAGATTGCACTGGAAAACGAGACGGACACACAAAGCACGCCTGACATGTTCATGTCAATGAAGGTGAGCGCGACGTTATTTATTGAGCCTACTATCATTTATGCGGTAGCCTAAATTAATCAACATACAGTTCATTTGAAGAAATTCAAACTTTGTGTGTATTTTCCCCCTGTAGAACTCAGAGATGAGCCGCAATTTCTCCAAAGAGGATGAAGCAATGTGCCATTAGGACAGAGGAATGACAAAACGTTCAATGGTACGTTACTGTTTCTTTATTTTAAATTATTTTATTTGTAGATTAGTCCAGTTTTGTTAGGTATTAATCTACACTCCGTTATTAACCTTGAAAAATAAAAGTTCTAAAGTCCTTATAGGTTCAGCAAAGAACGCTCTTGCAGCTAATCAAGAACCATTCCTGATCTGAAGAACCTAGAATGAAACATCAAGAACAATTATATGATTCTTTTGACATTAAACATGGTTTTTGTTTCATTATAGGTTCTTCAGACCAGCATATTGGTTTTGAGTTCTTTAAAGCAGATGGTTTTTCCAAAAACAAGAATAAAACGTTCTTTGTGGAACCTAAGAAAGCATACCCTATATGAAATTAAGCTGGAAAATGTTTTAAGTGGAATCTTTATTTTAAATAGCAAGTAAAGCAGTTCGAGTTACTAATTGATTAATCATTATGCATGGGTTAAATCTTGGTAAATGTCGTACAGGACAAGATTACGTATTAAAGTCTGTCCAGTGTCCTAATTTTTTTGGTCATCATGCCAATCAGCAAACAAGCTTGGATTCACCTATCAGCTCTAGCAAATGAATGTTTTCCATTTGGCGCCAGACTGTCTGCAGTCCGTCTGAATCCACAGTGTGTGTGTGTGTGTGTGTGTGTGTGTAAGTGTGTGTGCGCTCTGAGTTAACTTTTCTCCCTCTCATCTATGCTGCAGGTGCGGGATAGAAACTTTTCTCCTCCACTTATGGAAGAAAAGAGAGTGAAGGGGTGAGCCGGGTGAAGGAGTGAGGCTCTATTCAGAGTGTGGGAAAGCAATCTGCACCCCTCTCGAGCTGTCTATTCTTTGGTCACTGGACACTTGAACAAACCAAAGCCGAGGAGTTTTTAAGATCACAAAAAAGAAAAGCCCTCCGATTTTTTTTCCTTAATCATTCCTGTTTTTTGTGGCAACAATCAAGCATTGTATATTTTGTACTGGCTACATTCCTGACTATTTGGACTAACTAATATCTCTTTACACACCCTTCCTTCCCAGCCATTCTTGGAGAATACCCCCCCCCCCCCTTTTTTTTTCTTGAAAACATTTCCACATTTCAGCATGGCTGCAGTTTGGTCTCAGTGAGCTTCTCGATCACTGGGATGATGTACATATTGTGCTTGAGGGGAGTTTTTGTGTTATAGGGTGGGAAGGGCCTTGGGCAGTGGGAATACAGATGTGGATTAGAATTTGAACTCTATAATATAGAGTGGATTCATGTATATGTTTGTGGGGATTGTCTATTTCTACAGACTGTCAGATCAACGAGTTTCATAAACTCCTTTAAAATTAATTTTTTTTTTTTTTTTTGCTTTGTTCTTACTCTTTTTTTTCACAAAAAAATAAACCATACATGAAAGAGAAATATGTGGTTCAGTATCATTTCTTAAAGAACTCAATGCAGACTTTTTGCCACCTTTAAATCATCAAATGTGTCTTATGGATATATACTGCAAATATAATGTGCTTTCTGTTTAAAAAATAAGGGAAAAGTGATTCCCTTCACTCCATCTCCCCCATAGCTGTTTGTGTGATTAATATATTATTGATGTGAAACCTCATACACAATCACTTTCAAGACATTTGATTAAAAAAAATCTAAAGAGAAACTGTTTATGAAAGGCTATGTGTAAGTAAAAACAAGTAAATACTGGTTAAAAAGTAAAAGTACAGTGCATCTGCCAAAAATCTTTCCAGATTGAGTCATCTTGGACTTTTTTGTGTTTAGCATAGATCTGTTACAGGCCTACACAACAATGTCTAAGTGTGAGTCACTTTATTTAAATAGCACATCTGTCCTATGAGTGTCTATAGTCTCAATCAAAAAAGACCTTTGCGCACAGAACTAGAGTTTAGTGCAACAGTGGCCTGTGGTCAAACTATGATAAGTGCAAGCATTCATCTCATCTGGACTAAAGGAGGGATTATGGTTTTAAGAGGCTGACCGTCTCCACACTTAAGGTTTAAGATTTGGGTGTTGAGTAATGTGAAGTGTCCCGAAGGACGCCTTCAAACATAATCGGTATTATAACGACACCTAGTGTTCAAAGTAATAATCACATACACGTTTCCGTTTAAACCGCAGATAATCATCTGGCGCCATCTTGTGGTTTGTATATGTTTTCCTTTATTATTCCTTGTAAGAAAAGGTTCTCAAATAAATGTGTAAATTAAACATTACAAAGTTAAACTCTGCTTACTGTATTTTGGTAATGCAGTATTCTCTCATTCAGTGTTTTACTTGAAAAAGCCTAAGTAAAATCTGACAATGGACAAAAGTGAAGGATTCTTTCACATTTTGGGTATCATGATATTCTTCACAAATGAAGAACACTTGGCTTTATCAGGCATTTACAGTCAAAAAAAAAAAAGAAATGCCAGAAATCTCGTGCATATATTGTCTCTCCAGAAGAGGGCGGACAAGAGCACACGACTCTAACCTCGCAACGTTTCTGTATACGGTGCTGTTTGTTTTGATGTGCCACGGGTTTAATACGAACCAATGCACGAATATATAAACAATCCTTTACTCAGAGGAGCTCACATTATACCCCTACTTTATAGTTTGTAAGTCTGAAACATTAGTTTTGTTCAATATAAAAGTGCCTAACCTTAGTGCCTAACTTAGCTATGCCTAAGGAGAAACTTCACTTGTCACTTTAAGAATATGTGCAGTTTTAACAATATTTGCCCTTGGGAACTGAATTTAGAAATGCCCTTTCCACCCTTTTTTCTTTTATATCATAAAACACACTATGTCTATGTAATTTGTCAAATAATTCAAATAGTGAATAAACTGAAATAAAAATTTCAGTCTAAACAATTCAGTTACCTATAAAATCAATTACAAATGTAGCAATAAATAAAAATGTCATACCATAATAAATGCTCTGCAAGAATCATTTACTCAGACTGACAAGAACTCACATTATAGACTTATCTTACAGTTTGTTAATGTAAAACAGTTTGCTTGTTCATTTTGTTTTCTCAAATAAACCTGCTTCATGTGTTAGATTAGGATACTAAGTCCACAATTGCTTAACATGTGGTGGATTTTAATGTGTGTATTGGGGGTATTCTGTTCTCTCTTTCAGAAATAGCCTACTTTTTCATTAAAAGCACATATCTTGACAGTGTTTGCAGAGGCAATAAACCCATAGCTAGATCTATTATACATCAAAAGTAATTCACTAAAAGGGTATTTTCTGCCTCCATATAGTATGTGGTGCATATTTCCCCCAAGCCCAGGCTATTTTTAAACAATTGCATCTCTAGAGCCCATTTGTGGGCGACTGGATAATTATAATGATTTTCCTATGTGATAAGATGATGTTTCTAATCAAACAGTTGCGATATCCGCAAGATTGGAATCACCATCTTGTACTTGTTTTTTTTATGCTCCACTGCCATAGTTTATTTGGAAGTGTGTCTCTACTAAACAGTGTAAGCCATCATTGGGCAAATGGTAGGTTGGGAGAGTCTTAACAATCATCTGAAGCATGGTGGGGGTTCGCTCTTTGTGCCAGATGATAAGATCCTTTCAAGTGTAAAGGTTCTTTTCTGTGGGGTTGTTTAGGGCTTTAAAGCATTTGTTTTCTCCATAAGTCTCATTTCAGAGTCAGGCCATGCCAGAGTCAACTATTTTTCCATTTTGCTGTTGAAAAACATTGACATTTAAGATTAATCTATGACCATGATTCATTTGGAAACCATGGAAACACAATAGGCATGATGTAAAGTCCTCTTTCTACTTAGTGATGTATTTTATCTGTGTAGATGCTTTGATGATTGATGTTTTATATGATATAAGTTAATTTGTGTGAAAAACGTCAGTTTTATGTATATTATGAAATATACTTCTGTTGAATACAGCTATATGCTAAATCTACATTTGACTAGGACACGTTTGATAACGGTGTTGTTGTAAGAGCTGAAGAAAACCGCCCTTGGTCACAACAGAGATTAAACGGCGCTGTGTCTTTAAGAGGATGAACGCTAGGCACCAACTGTTACGTGTAAATATATTCAGAATCCGAACGAGCGCGGCGTGCCAGCAGCCAATCACGAAGCGTGTTTAACCGCGGGAGATCCAAATTTCGCGGGACGTAATTTGGCGCTAAAATAGCACTCCTCTGTTGAGCTGATGTCAAAGCAAGGTTTCTCGGCCGGAGGGGAGTTACAGTCACACAGGAACGTTTCTCACAATCGCCGGCTCTACGCAAGAACTACAAGAGAAACATTTCCAAGCTTTGTTTACCTTTGAAAGGTACATTTATGAAACTGAATGACCGTGGTACCTTTATTAACTTACATGTTTAATTTATTTGCATTATATTGAGACGTAATAGCCTGTCTCGTGCCACTAACGTTACAACAAAGGACCCTAGGAGAGAGTTTTGTGAATTTCGGATGTTTACATTTTTATAGTTTTAACGCATAATTTATCTACTTTAACTTTAACAAAATTTATTATACTAAAGTGCATATTCTCTATATAATTTGCAGTCTTTTAAGATATACATATTCATTTTGACGGTTGATTCGTTCTGCAGTAAATTATAGACGCGATTTGCGTAATAAAAGAGTTTATTTTGCGTCACTTTCGCGGGTTTTCGTGCATTTCGTGCGCAAAATGATGCGGATCCCCAGAGGGATTTCTCCAGCTTCTGGAAGAGGCGCAGTATCTGGACTCTCGTGCCCACAGAAAAAAATGTTCTCCGCGATGAGGACGGATTTTTTCAACACGGGACTCTCAAGCCCACCGATGAATTCGGTACCGGCTGGATACTTCACTCAGATCGGGAACACGACAGCTGCGGAGCAGAGACCCAACTGTTTGTACGCGACCCCCCACGGGCCGGAGCCTAAGCCGGTGCGGACCTCTTCCGGGCGGCTGCCGGTAAGCCTATTTCCTACTAACGCTTCTACGATATGTTTGCGCATACTTGTTGTGTCATGTCTTAGTAAAATAATATGGCATTTATTAAAACACTGCTACAGTCACACTGTAGAATCCACGTTCTACAGCTTGAAAGCTTCACGTTTGTGGCTTTGCTACAGGGTTTTATCTGTGCCATCATCTCTGATGTCCTGAAAATCTGTCAGTTCCTCATGAATGAATAAAACAGGCCGGTAATTGGAGAGCATGACCACAACACTGCATGTATATTTAAGTCATGACATAAGGACAGACAGGACCTTTAGGTAAAAGAGTGTGGCAAGCCATGTGTATCTTAAACTAGTCATCCTTCTAGGCTCAATTATTGAACATTCAAAATAATACTCACTGTTTTGCTAATGTCAAGAACATAGACCATATTCAGAGTAGTGTCATTTAATTTTGCAATGGAATGAAAATGAGTCTATGAGGGATAGAATTAGTGTGTTCAAAGGCTTGTGCTGTTGTGGCATTTGTTCTGATGAAACATCTTTCCACAGCGAACTTCAGATAACTCCAATAAACGGTTTAAAGTTGTGAGTTTTGGTATTTTGTAGACCGTAAGCCTCATTTCAAATATGGTAAGTTCAATGTGGCATCTATCCTAAAGTCTATTCCATGGTTACTGTTAACAAATCGCTACTTATTTGCCTATGAATTCTGTGGAAATCTGTGATTCAAACTGAAAAACTGGAATGGATACTAGTAACTAGCAACAAAATAAGTACTGGTACCTAATTAATAGTGAAACTGAATACTGGTTTGTTACCAGTGGAAACCTTGACTTTACTGGGAGAAGGGCTAGCAAAAAACTACTGGGACCAGTGTCTAATGAATAGTTATTAGTAAAATGGAAAAAATTGGTGTTTGTTATAGCATTGCTTACTAATTGATAAAAATAAGTACTAATGACATCAAAATAAATAGTTGTATCTAGTTAGTTTTGAATGTTGAAATGGCTTGCCATAAGAGTTATTTCAGGGGGGAGGTGGTAGAAGCTGATAGATGGGGGAAGGGTGTTTTACAGCTTCTGAACCGGACATTATATTATATGGTTTGGGCCTAATAGTAAAGTGGGGGAAGGGCCTTTGAAGGTAAATTCATCAAAATACAGAAGCTTTTTATATTTACCAATCTATGAAGCATGCTATGAATGGATGCTTTGCCTCCCTTAAAGCCCCATGATTAAATGACCCAGGTTCATTAGACTGATCCCCAAACTGGTTATTCCTGTATTAGTATGTTTAAACTCCTGGATTCTACAGCTTTTAGTTTACGTAGCCGCAGTTGTAACTATCACTCCCCTTTTCCTGTGGCACTGTACACCTGTCTCACCATTCGTCCTTGCACAAGCTCAACCTGTTGAAAAGGTCAGAAGGTCAAAGTATCTACTCCAGGAACTGCCTATGTCAATCTTCTCTTGTGTGTTGCTTGCTGCCTTCAGCTGATAAACAAAAGTAATGATCACAGGCTCATGCTGCAGAATATGGGGCAGGGCTGATAACAGACTGGGCGTCTGCATGGGGGTTTGATGCACATGCCTCCAACTCTAACATAGATTACAACAAAAGCCTATCTCAGAATGCTTTTCTGGGTTTGATACATCAATTGGTCAACTCAAAATGGTTAACAGATCAGATAAGGCCTTGTCATATTGCTTTCCCTGATTCCAAACTCTTTATTTTGTATTATATGACATTTAGTCTGTAGTATTAAAATGTTTTAAAACAACTTTTTAAATATATTTTTTGGAAACAAAAAGTGTCTTTTGAAGCTCCACATGGTATTGTGAACAACTTCCAGTTTCCCTTGTTCAGTTTTTCACACCAATGTGCTAGTCATATCTCCTGCTGTGAAAAGTTTCACTCTTGTTCTCTGTCCCTTTTTCAGTTTGACATGAATGACACACCTAAAGTTCACATTTTCCTTTACAGACCTTTAAACCATTACTCCTAAAAACTAAACTTGTGAATTACATTTAATTAATTCTACTGAAACTCATAGTTCATGTTTCTTAAAAATGTCAAACTCAATATGATATTATAATTTCCAATTCAATATGCTATTATAAATTTTAGCAATTACCTATAATTTCCTTCCCAAATGCACATTTCTGTTCTCACATTGAATGAGTTCTCAATGTTGCATGTTATTTCAAGCAGCCAAAAAGAAAGGTTTATCTTCATAATCATTCATGTAAATGACTTTCCTTTTCTGCTGACGTCATTTAACTTTCTTTATCCACCTTATTTTTCAGTGCAGAAATACAGTGGTTTACATGTGAAACACTTCCATTTCATTGGTCACAAGATAGAAAAACTAGAAGAATAAAGTGCAGTAAATGGTAAAATTGTTTGCTACAAACCAGCATTTTTGTGGTTACAATGATAAAATAATGTGATAACAAATACTAGTGTAAAGCAGCATCATTTTTTTACAGCTAAAATGCCTGGAAGCTGCTGACATGGATGCCTTGCACATTCAAGTTAAAAATGGCTGCACCTGCTCTAATGTTCAAAATAACATGGATACCGTTTTTCCAGTTTAATACCCAACCTGAATGTGTTAGTAAAATTTATTTCAAATTAAAAGCTTTTAGCTAATAATTAAGTTTCGTCTCTGACTAGTCAAATGATCTCGAAGTTAATGTTTTCTGATTGTGATGAATCATTTGCTGAAGTAAAACAGTCCTTTTAATTTGAGACTTTAAAGACTGACAGTTGAGGATATTTAATTCAGCTTAATACGTTTTCCCAGATCATATTGATTTGGTTAATAAATAAACATTGACTTGATAACATATCAAATGCATGAGCATAACAATAGTTGCAGACTACATGCAGTAGTAATTGATGTCAGCACTGTTCTGGTGATCTCCTATGTAGGAAAATAAAGACTATATTTATATAGGGCTATACAACAGAGCCAAACTTTGAGGATTGACGTGTCTGAGATCAAATGATCAACCACTGGTCTTTGATCACTATGTTGTAGAACACATGATTTGGCTTTGTTTCTAGAGACCCTGGAGACGCACTCCCTTCCCCCCGTCCCAGAGTCCCTCAGGTCATTTTACCTCATTTCATCCTCTTAATTTATCTATTTTCCCCTGTGGGGCCACCAGTAACCAGGTGTTGCATAAACAAGGTGGGTGATGGGTCTCAAGCTGTTTAACTTGGATTGCTCTGCATGAACCCATCTGGCTAAGTTTTGCATGAGTATCGTCCCCTTACACCCTTTTCATGTGGACTTCCCCCTTTATCCTTTACCTATGGCTTCTTTTCATTTTGACACCTCGGAATATGTCACTGACACAGAATGGCCTTTCTCGCTCTTACACGTTGTGAGTAGGATGTATGTGTTCTTTCACATTTGGGAGTGGCACAGTATGCAGGTCATTCACTCACGTGTGTCTGTAGGCATACAGAAACTTGTTCATTGTGTTTGTTAAAAAACACCTCAGATGATGATTACTTGGAAAGTTACACAATAACATGAGTTAAGACCCTCATTCCCCACCTCCAGCTAGTGAAAAACTCATAGTTAGGCCATTTAGTGTGGGAGAAAACGGGGGAGGTGTGACTTTATGCACAATACACTTCAAAGAATGAGCCTGTAAATATCTAAAAAGAAATGAAGCATATATTGGAAGTGCCATACCATTTGAAAAGTGCCTCATTTAATCAGCAAAGCTTATTAATTTGTCATCAGTTGAATTTAATCATGAGACTTTTATAGTACACACTGTATGAAAACCATATGAAACCATAATATATACCAAAATAAAAATATACCAAATATAAATATAAAATATATATACCATAAGAAAACCTAAATATTTCTGTTCAGCTTTCACAAGCAGTGTTTTCCATAGAAACTGTCTCGTAAGGATTTTTTTGGATGGGTGTATTTTGCGTGAAGTCACAACATTTTACTTCCTTCAAAGCTTTGCACCAAATTTCAATGCCGTTCAAATGTGTGAAAGTAATTAATACTTTTATTCAAAATTTGTTTCTTGACATGTCTTGAATTGTTACTTCAGCACCAAATTGGCATATTAGAATGATTTCTGAAAAATCACATGACGCTAAAGACTGGAGTAATGGCTGTTGAAAGTTTAGCTTTGCCATCACAGGAATAAGTTAAATTTTAATACATATTAAAATAGAAAAGATCTTTTACATTGTAATATTTAACAAATTAATGTTTTTGCTGTATTTTTCATCAAATAAATGCAGCCTTGACGAGCGTAAAAGACTAATAAAAAAAATATTACCAACACTCAGTGTTTGAACAGTAGCATAAATGTGCTGTCTATGAATAAAAATTAAGTAGGGGTTTTATGATGAAACATCCTCTAGAAGTTATTGGAAATGATCAGGTGTTGTGTAACTCTTGTTGAAATGGCTATTAGTGAAACATTGCCTGCTGTATGAGCATTGTGCCATAGCAGTGTTGAGTATTTCAAAGTGTTTCATCATGATCTCTAAAGTCACTTGATCCCAGACTCTTGAGTCTCTTTTTATACTTACGTGAGTAGGGAAATGTCTTAAATGTCTTTTTAGTAATAATGAGTGGGGTAGACTGACAGCAAAAGCTGATATGAAGAACCAGTGTCTAAAACTAAGCATTATTAATTTTGCAGTCATCATAATGTTATGTATCTTAACCTGTTGCAAAGATTTACCTTTATGCATTTGGCACTTTTATCCAAAGCATTCAAGGTTACCTACTAGGGGTGTAATGGTACATGTATTCGTACCGAAAATTTTCGGCACGCTCGTTTACTGAACAAATTCAGACAAGAAATGCCATTTTGGCGCTCTTTGATAAGGCGAGACAGATCTGTGTATAAACGCCTCAGTTCTAACGGCAGCACAGAGCGGGATCACCCCTTCGTCTTCTAGTTTTAACTTGAAATAAACATGAATGAACACCTCATGCCTCATGTAATTGCACAATTAGTGTTTAAATTGTGAAAAGATGTGATTTAAATGGCTTGCAAACAAAATGTCACGTAGCATTTTATTTATCTCAGGCAAGTCATCACGGAAACTTCAGTTCACCAGAGAAATTCAATCTAGAGAAGAGCATTTCAGGAAACACTATATAGCTAGTCATTATATTTTACTTTACCTGTTAGTGATGTCTTAATCATTTAAAGGGGTCATATGATGTTGCTTAAAAGAACATTATTTTGTGTATTTGATGTAATGAAATGTGTTTATGCAGTTTAAGGTTCAAAAAACACATTATTTTCCACCATACTGTACATTATTGTTTTTCCTCTGTGCCCTGCCTTTCTGAAACGCGTCGATTTTTACAAAACTCATCATTTTGAAAAGCGAGGTGTGCTCTGATTGGCCAGTTATCCAGTGCGTTGTGATTGGCCGAGTGCCTCGAGCGTGTGACGGAAAAGCTACGCCCCATGTCATACTGTGATACGTGTCCCGGTCAGAACACCAGCGCGACAAGACAAAAACAATAAAACTCATTACAAACGAGGCATTTGTTGCATCCAGTGGGGACATAATTATGGACTTATACTGTCTTTTTACGCGTTGCGTTCCATCGTGGCGCATAAACATAAAACCATGTCTGCATTTGTGATCGGAGAAGCGACAAATAACAAGCACTACTCTACACTACTTAAAACTCGCGTTTGAATCATCAGTGGCAAATCCTTTAAATATGTAAATGTACTTACAGACTGTGAGTCAGAAGTAGTCTTCTCTCCCAGGATCAGGAAACGGTCCTCCTTAAAATGTGCTGCACATATCTGAATATTTGGTTTGAACTGTTCTGGAACAGTGTTGTAAATACAACCTAACCACTGATTTCTAGTTGTGTCCTCTTTTGGAGTCTTAACTTTTATAAAGAATATCTCTCTGGGTTTGAGACTTTAGTCTTTGCAACTTTAGGGATCTTATCTATACACGAACAGCTTGTAACACTCCAAAGAGAAAGGAAAACTTGAAATCGCATCATATGACTCCTTTAATGTATATTTAAAAAAAATCTTTTATGAAACATGTTATGACAGCCACTGTCTAAATGATTATTTAACAACAAATAGAAATTGTATAATTTAGAAGTTAATTTAAAAACTGCATTGAGTGTAATTTACGTTTGCATTCATTTCATATATTTTTTTTTGTGTGTTGATTATTATAGTTAAAAATAAATAGTAATTAAATTTAAGTTTGGACTCTGTTGTTAATTGTGACCTTATAGTAATGTAAAATGGCTCCCTATAGTTTAGAGCAGAAGCTGAGGTAGATTTTTATAGATTATTTTTTTTCATTATTATTTTTAAATAATTTTCATTATTATGCACAGTTACACCCCTATTACCTACACATACAAGGAAAAGGAATATAGGATTTATTAAATACTGTATATGAACAATATATATATATATATATATATATATATATATATATATATATATATATATATATATATATATATATACACATACGTACATTTTTGCCTAAACATGGGCGTTTTTGCTAACTTGTACAGCCACAGCTGTGTGTGATGTTTACTCAATGGATTTGCATATTTTTAGGAAACTCCTGAACCTGAAGCGGTTCCACCAGTTTCTGATATAAATCTGTTTATTAGCAAACTGGTACAAATATTAGTAGTTTGGATTTCAGTCGGTGAAGCTGCTCCCAGATCAGTGCTTTAGAAGTGAATGATTCAGCTTCCACCCCATACGCTCTGAGCCAGCATTTCTCAGTTCTCATTTCCCAATGACACAGGAAATGGGCAGAACCAGCTACAAACTCTTACAGACATGAGATGCTGCTGTTCAGAAAATAACCGAATCACACAAAGGCCCCCTTCTCACACCCAGGTTGGCGTGTGTGTTCATCTTGAGCTGATCTGCTGTGCTAAAGCATGGTAACAGCTGACGCTTACACAGATTTGATGACAATTCAAAGAGGGAACCCACAAGCCTCTACTTTAAACATCTAGTGATGGCTCCAAAACAGCTCTTAGTTGAAACATATTGTTTTTTTTTTTAAAACCTTGTTACCAAGGACTCTAAATTGTTTTCCTGTGAGGAGTAACCTTTTTTGAAATATAATATAAATGCAGCTACACATTTTCATGTATAAAGATTGTTATACTAGGCTATATAAAGATGTAAAAAAAAAACAAAGAACAGTGTTAGAACAGAATAGTGCTGTCAAACGATTAATCGTGATTAATCGCATCCAAAATAAAAGTTTTTGTTGACGTGTGTGTTTTTAATGTTTATGTTTTTTATGTATGCATATGTATAATTTAAAATACATGCATGTACATATTTAAGAAAATGTTACATTTATATATTAAATATTTTTATATATGAAATAATTTATATGAATATAAATATATACATGTAAATACATGTAAAATTTTCAAAATATGTGCTGTATGTGTGTGTGTCTTTATATATACATAATAAATATACACAGTACACACCCATATATTATGTAAACAAACATTTATTTTGGATGCGATTAATCATTTGACAGCACTAGAACCTAATACACTTTTATATTGTTGTTGCAAACATGTAGAAATTATAAAATAATTAGAAAAATAAATTTAATTTATAATTTGTTTAAAAAGCAGAATTAAGTGGTCATTGCTACATTCAGTAAATTTTACCTTTTTTTATTTTTTTTTTTGGCAGAACCCATATACTTTTTCAACAAGGTGTTTGCTTCTTTAATAAAAATAAAAAGTCTTGTGTAATATAAAACCAATGGGTAAAGGGGGAGGCAAGGTGAAAAGTCAATTGAAAAGGTGGAAAAAAGAACGGAAGGGGAAACAGAAAAAATAGAAAGATTATGCTCCTCCTCTCCCCCAACCACCTGCTCAGTAGCTCCAGATGTCAGTGACAGGTGTAGATGTCGTTCAGGTCAGGACAATGCAGGCATTTTTGCAGACGCTTGCGCACACAGGATAAGCGAACTGTTCTCTGCACATGCTCGGTGTCTGTCACAGAAGTATCCTGTCTTGAGTGAACTGCACTCCTGAATGCCACTGGAAAGCAATGTATGGGTGCAGATTTCCGTGTCAGTTGGCTTTTTAAAACATTTTTTTTTGTGGAGTTGGGTTGTTGAAACCAGCCCATCGGCCTGGTGTGGAATGCTAAAGATTTCAGAAATGTGTAAACGTTCAGGTCGTGCCCTCCTTAAGGGCTTTAATGGTAAAAGGGTTGAATTAATACAGATAGTTATGTCAAACTCAGATACTTTAAACCGCGTAGCACTAACCAGAAGATTACTATATCAGGTTCTCAGTTATTGTGTTTCAGTGTTTGTTAGACTTCTTTTGAATGTGATTTTGAGATCCGTTTTGTGGGGATTTAATCATAAATGGGTTTTGATAAATATTCCCTGACCTGATTAATCAACTCAAAAGTAGTTACAAAAACGTAATCATTTCCCATTTACAGTGTAAACTTTAATGTGTCCTGAGGTGTTTAAGACAGTGGGCTGCCTACTCGCATGTCAATTAAATTTTCCTCCTCCAATCATTTAGATTGTTTAAATCTCACACCTATCTTATAATTGACTAGTATTAGTAGCTGTTGACGTGACCCCCTCAAGGAAAAAAGGGCAAGAACTTGTTTTTCTTTTTAGGACTGAGACGGATTTAACGTGGCAGTGTATTCGGGAAGTTGAGGAAAGAGGAGTAATTGTTCTTGAACAATGCAGTTAAGAATACACTTTCACTCAAGTGTGTCTCACTGTGTGAGCTTTCCAACACACTCTTTCCTATCTGAGCAAATCTGAAAAACCATGCAACATTCATAGAAACGAAAGGCACAATGCTAAATTGGAGCTATATAAATAGTCGAATGGTTTCCAGGCAATTGAAGGATAGCATAATTAACATTCTCTTGTTGTCTTTCTGTCCCAGGCCAAAAGAAGACTAGATCTAGAAGAGCCCATTTATCTCCCAGATATCCGCACACCAAAAGGGAAAGGAAACTCTGCATGTGCAAGGGCACCAAGCCCCAAAAGTGAGTACAACAGAATGATCTGCTGCAAATGTCAACAATCACTTTTAGAAAAAAAGTGGACCTTTTGTTTGTGAGGGGTGGAAGTTCATGCCTGTTTTAGGGCATCTCATAATTGTTTAAAAAGCAAACACACCTGTCCAAGCCTCGCTTACTCTTCTGGTAGGAACTGCAGCTGGTAATACTCAAACTATTATTAAAAGAATGCCTCTTTTGTATCTCTCTCTCTCTCTAGCTCCCAAGTCTCCAGGGGAGCGCACCCGTTATGACACTTCGCTTGGCCTGCTGACCAAGAAATTTGTGGGCTTGCTGAGTGAATCGGCCGATGGGGTTCTGGATCTGAACTGGGCCACAGAAGTTCTGGAGGTTCAGAAGAGACGGATATATGACATCACAAATGTTTTAGAGGGTGTGCAACTCATCCGCAAGAAATCCAAAAACAACATCCAGTGGCTGTGAGTGTGTTAGATTGGATTTATAGTGTTAAATGCTTATTTTTGAGTCTACTCTGAAACGCATGACCTGAAGATGCTGTTGTAGTTCATTGAAAATACTCCTCTTTTTGTGTTTGACAACTTCCTGTGAGTCTTTTCCACTCATCAATCCGAATGAATAGAGCTTTTCTTTTACTGAAAGAACATTCTTACCTTTAAGGCCTCATGATATCAAAACAGCCATATTGTGGTCCTTGAAATTGGAAATAAACTTAGCGGCCATCATTTTAATTTGGTGAAATCAATTGTTTTCAATACTGATAAATGTTTGTTGAGCACCAAATCAGCATATTAGAATGATTTCTGAAGAACCGTGTGATGCAGTATTAATATGTACACATACATACTTACTGTATGTAATTAATTATAATGTTAGTTTTAAGCAGTATGTTTTCTGTATCTTGTATGCTTTAGGGTCAGTGGTGTGTTTGAGGGCTCATCCTCCAATTTAGAGAAGACCAGCACTCTGAAGAAAGAGCTTTCTGAGCTGGACAGGCAGGAAAAAGCTCTGGACGACCTCATTCAGTCCAGCTCAACACGGCTACGTGAACTGACAGAGCACAAGGACAACCAAAGATATCCTTTTATCGTGTGAATGATTTGAGTGATTTGTCTCCTATACTTTTGTAAGCTTGCTCAGACATGCTGTTTTAAAACAACACTCACATGGCATAGAGATCCGTTTTGCAATTATCTTAATTCTGAGTCTTTCATTATAAATGCAGTAACGTTACAATGTATGTGAACTGTCAGTAATTTTAACTCTGTTTTATTTTAGCTTCATGCGATCTTTTATCAACACTTGAATCTGGCTAAGTTTCATGAAAAAAGCAACCCCAAAAAATGAGAAAATCGTGTTTTTGTAAAAGAAAGTCCAAAGTTTTCAAGTCCTATACCACTTAGATCAACATATTATTTGGTAACGTTATGCAGTTATGATTTATATCCTGTTAAATGCTCGATGATTGCATTATTTTACATGCTCAATTGTTTGTTTCTGATTATTCTTTGTTGTGTTAACACTGAAAGCTGGAAAATTCTGTCAATGGCAGGAAAGAGTTATAAACTGTATTAGATGCCAAAGGTGTTTGTCCTTAACTGAAGCTCACATTAGGATATGTGACCTATCAGGACATTCGTACCATAAGCAGCTTGAAAGATCAGACTGTGATTGCTGTGAAAGCACCATCTGAAACCAAACTGGAAGTTCCAGAAGCATCTGAGGTCAGTTTTTGTCGTAGTCCAAACCTAACTTTGCTGAAAAGACCCGCATGAAATCCGATGCTGCTCCTAGCTTGTTAATGCTGGCTGGTGTTGATCAAGCTTGTGAACCATGCTAATCCAAGCTGATCGACCAGCATTGCTTTTCTAGTGGAGCTAGTTGACCAAGGAGATCTTGCAGGTCAGTCTAGTTAGGAATCCTGGTGGGACATACAACATATGCTGCTCTTTTCAGCTTTATATTTATCTGTAATATTAGTTCTAACACAAACTGACTTTAATGTTTAATTTAATCTTATAAGTCTTATAATACGATTTAAAGTGTTTAGGAATTTTGTATTAAGTATGTGATTTAGTAAATATTTTTGTTTGTCTTGTCTTTTATCATTCTTGGTTTCATTTGCTGTCCTGTAGATATTTAAAGACACTTTGAAATTTTGTCTCTTTCATGTTAGTTATGTAAAATATTCATTTATGAACAGAGTATGGTTACCACTGTCTGCAGGTAAATTTCACATCTTTCTTACTTTTCATTAGGGCTCGCTGCAGATTTACTTGAAAAGCAAGAATGGCCCGATTGAGGTGTACTTGTGTCCTGAAGAATGTTTGGAGGATGCTAGTCCCGTCAAGAACGCCACACCCAGAAAAGATTACCCACAAACCCCTAGCGCCACCACACCCTCTGTCTTCCCACCTGCCAAACCCCAGCCAGTCGAAGGTGAGACAACTGCCACGAGCTCACTGCTACTTACCACTTTCAAAGCAAGCTGTTAGTTGAAGTCACCAACAAAAGTTTACATTTTAATGCTTCAGTTGAATAAGTGCTAATGGTAACATTGTGTGCAAGAGAATAGAGAGCTGTGTGTTCAAGCAATTCATCTACAAATCTCTGCAACAAGCTTTTTCTTAGTTATGATTTTCAAAGCCGTCTATGTATTATCTAATGACAGACTAACAGTGTCTATTTCTTTGTACAGGTTTGCCTTTAAAGCCTCAGCCATCGATGACTGGCACCAGCGGCAGCACCTCCCTGCTCGATGTGGAGGGGATTCTGGATCTTCCTCCCAGCCTTCTCCAGATCACTGAAGACCAGCTGCCTGGGATTGCATTCACATCCGACGCTTCTGGGCCCTTTGTTAACTTTTCTCCTCAGCTCAGCCACGAAGACTACCTCTGGGGTCTTGAGGATGGAGAAGGCGTATCTGACTTCTTTGACACATACGATCTTGGAGATCTGCTTAAAACATGAGGCATCTAGTGTGACGGAAAATGTGATTAATGGTTTGAGATTTCAATTGTAATTAGTTTAATTCAGACACAGATCCTCTGAATTTTTAAAACAGTCCTTCACATAATGACATATTTAAGTTTGTATAAAATGCACTACTGAATTGGCTTAATCGGTTCTGTTCCTGATAAAGAGAGTAAATTTGGGATGGGACCATGTCTTAATATTTTAACTACTTATAGTTATTAGAATCTGACAATATTGTCAACAAGCGCCCTCTAGAGGAGATCCATGTGTTAGGTTTAGTACACTATAAAGCCATACTTTTTATTTCTGTCAGCCATATTACCTTAAGTAAGGCCTTTTTGCTTAATTTAGATATTTTTGATAAAACAAAAACTGAATTTTCATGCAATTTATTATTTCAATTTTAAGTTATGATATGTTTGCCCATTGGCAATGTTTTTGGTCATTATTACTTGAATATCGGTGATAAAATCAGGCGTATGTATTTGCCTTTTCTAGATATGAGGTAGAACTTACTGTTTATTAGTAAATCTTCAATGAGATATATGGAACTCAGGTAATTTTAAAGCTTTTCTAGAGCTTTAATTATTGTAGTACTGACAAACATTGCCAGTAGAGGGCTGTGTGACCGTTTTTAGCTGTCAGCAAAGGTGCTTTTAAAGATATGTAGAGAAGTGAATTGTTATAGAGTAAAGATTTGAGAGCGTGTATGAAAGGCATCTTCATAACCAGACTCAACTGAACCAGAGATCTGAAAAGCTCTTTCAGTCTAGATAAAGAAACAGGTGCTTATCTGTTCATTCTACCTCCATCTCTTAGTTTTAGACACTGCGAGGTAATACCTTGATCTTGTAAAAGTGGCCTTTCCCATGGCACTGAGTAATGATTGTGTAGTACTACATGGCTCAAGAAACAAGGTTTTACCATTGACGTGTCTGTTTATGAGAAACCTCAGGGAATGTCCAGATTTGGCAGCTGATTTTTTTTTTAATTTTATTCTATTTTATTTTTACATTTCCAAATGATTCATTCAAAGTGATAAATTAGCGAGGGATTTTCTAGTCTGTTAAACCAATTTTTCCTGAACTTACAGTAATGGAGTTCTCAGGGTTCACTACTACACTCAGAGTAGTTTAGAGACTTTTAATGGCATCTGGCAGAAACCTTTGATACTGTTTGAACACTGAACTACTGGGAATACAAAGTGAACTTTGTTTCCAGGGTGGTTTTTTTTTCCTATTTGGAGCTGGGATTCTTGCCCCACCTGAATGGTAGGTTTATAGCTGCAGAGACGAAGCAGAATTTAAGTGTTTTTATCTGGTGTGTGTAGAAACTCTTACTGAAAACACCCGTCTTAAATGCAGAGCACATATGGGTTGGGATTCAGTATGGAAATGCTTGATTTTTTTACAACTAGTTTCCCACACCCAGTTCTGCAGTGAAAATAATTATTTTGAAGCAAGCATTTCTTAGTCGGACTGAACAAAGACTTGTATTTAGCAGCATTCTGGAAACCTGATCTGGTTGATTCAGCATTTGTTAAGGGGTTGGGGTGGGTTTAAGAGCAGTTGTTAATCAGATTTAATAATTGATTAACTTGAACTTGCCTTTTGAAATATGTACAAATGTTTTACCTGGGGTTTGCTTCATGCAACTGTCCCACATGCGGACAAATGTCCTGTCCTAACAAACTTGAAAAATGTGTGTCTGTGTATGCATGAGTGTGCTGAAGTGTGTAATATTTTTGGCAGTTTTGTGCATTTGATTGTAGTTTAGTGTGTTTTTTTTTTTTTTTTTTTTTTTTTTTTCTTGTTTGGGATGTTTTTAAATAAGCATTATGTTTTTTTTTTTAATTGTACAGAATAATAATTTTGTATTTATAGGTTTTGTATTTGAAGGAAATTGGTGATTGTCTTAGGATGTCATTTTTATAGACCGTCTGTTTAACAGGCAGCACTTAATATTTGATATTGTGGTGTTTAAATGAATAAAGCCCTGGTAATGCTCAAAGTCATATTTTTGTGTACAAAGCATTTTTTGTTAAAAGTTACAGTTTGTGCTTTTATTGTGTAAGCAGACTCCCACGTGGATGTATGCAGGTGCAGTAACAATATTTTAGTTTAACTGTATTTTCATGCTTTGAGTGAGATGCAGGGTTTACCTGTGCAATGAGGAAATACCATAGTTAAAGTTAGAGTCAGTTATTTATAAAATCCTTGGTTTGGGTAGTGAATAAAAAAGTGTAGATAAACACTATATACTGAGAGTTTAGATGCAGTAAATTAAATTAAAGAAATTAATACTTTATGCAAAAAGGCTTTAAATTTATCAAGTGACAGTAAAGCACACTTGAAAAGGATTTCTATTTTAAATAAATGCTGTTCTTTTGAACTTTCTATTCAAAGAAACCTGAAAAAATGTATGACAGTTTCTACAAAAATAGCATGCAGCACTGAAAATAAATCTGTCTTAAGCATCAAATCAGCATATTAGAATGATTTCTGAAGGATCATGTGACACTGAAGACTGAAGTAATGACTGCTGTAAATTCAGATTTGCCATTACAGAAATATTGAATTTTAAAATATATTGAAAACCATCCTTTTAAATGATAACATTTCAAAATATTACTGTTGCATTTTTGATCAAATAAATGCTACCTTGGTGAGCATAGAATACTTTTTTCATATTAAAACATCTTAGTGACTTTTAACTTTTAAAAGCTACTGATGGTGATTATTGTATTGAAACATTTTTAAGTATTTTTTTTTTTTTTTTTTTTTTTTTATCTACATGCATCGTAGTCTGTCGCTTAAGCACAAAGTCGTTGAATGTGTGTTATGAAGTGCTGACAGTAAAATCTCCAGCAGTTTCATTCAGGCAGGTTCTGACCTGCTCTCTGCTTTTCTAATTCACTTTAGAAGCATCATGGGAGACCACACACAGAGATTTCGATTTGAGACTATATTAACACAATTGATTTTTGTGCTTAGATTTTGTGCTTAAATTTTGACCTATTTTTGTGAAGCATAAAAAAATCCCTAATATTTTAAGATTATCTAAAATAAGTGATTTTAACCATCCCTAGTCAAAGAATAGTGTGTTGACAAGACAAGATTTTATCACATATTTGATTTATAGGGCAGATCTAAGTATAATTGTAATAAAACTGATCTTAAGTCATGCAAAACCTAAATTAAAATAGAAAACTAGCACAAGCATCACACAGATGAGTTTCTAGAGGAGGATTTTGAATTTCCCCAGACAGACTGTCACACCCACACAGAAAACACATTTATAATCATGAAGTAACAATAACTGTTCATACCAGTCTGTCGTTAAAAACAAGAATTGCTTCTAAACTGGTTTATAAACACTGTGATGACTTAAAGGGAGGACCTATATCTTATTTTATGACTAGGTTGGGTGGTGATTCTTTGTAGGGAGTGTTATAGTTGTTTTCGTATCTTCTTCACATTTCTGTTGCACTGTTTGGTCCCACTCTAGTTATGTTTAGAATCCCTCAGTCTTCTCTGTGAGATATATTTGCTGCCTTCTCCCTTTTGCAGTGTTTTACAGTAAACGTGGCCTCCCTGGGCTGACAAGACAGGATAAATGATCCTTCTCCTGTTCTAGAGTCAACAGATCTTGGCAGTGTGGATGGGAGGGGTTGTCTGCTAGGAATCCTTCTGGTCTGAGCTGTAACCTTTCCTGGAACACGCCTCATTTTTTGTTCAGCAGCCACAAACTCAGTCCCCATCCAAATCCAGCCCCCAAATGCATGCGATTGGCTGATGTGGAAAAAACAACAATAGGGGAAGGACAAAAGCAAGTAAGTAGGAACACGCAGCACACTGTGGCCACAGCAATCTTAAAATATGGTACTGAGGTGGAGAAGACGAAAAAGAGAGGGATAAATGAAAGGGCAGTTCAAAGGCAGACTAGACTGCGCCTGAAAACAAGAACTTGCTGTTAAAGTTTTCCCAAATGGCTTTTTCAAACTTTGCCTCACACTTCCTTTCTCTCCTTTTCACCCACTTTCCTTTTTCTCTTCCTTCAGAGTGACGTCCACCCAGTTTCAACATTTCTACTCAGACCCTTTCAAAGCTGCCACACAAAGAGGGGCCACAGCCAGGGGGAGAAAGAGAGTATTGTTTGGCCACAAAACCACCATTACATCAACAATAACTCATGTAGCCAATACAGAATATGAAGAGAATACTGTGTGTGAGGAAACGCATTGTGTTGGGGGAGGGGGTGTGCTTTGGAGAAATTAAGGTCACTGAACCAAGTTAACTTCATTTATTGGGATTAGTTATTTTATGAATAATGTCATGTTTAGTTCCTTGCATGTTTGAATCAAGTTTGACCCAGAGGTAATTTTACAGTATAAATCCTTGTTTATTGTATAAATCACTCCATTTTACATATGGAGACATAGATACATGTATTTCACTTTTTAAGTTTGACTCAGTCTTTAAGGAAAAATAAGATAGAAAGCCGGAAACAAATACATAGTGCAGGAATGCTGTTTTCATGTAACAAGCCTTATGACTCTTTAAACAGTCTAAAGGGTCTTTTCATGCTTTTATTTCCAACTATGAAGAAAAAATGCTGTCCAAAACTGTCTAATTTATTTATTCAGGCTAATCAAATTATACACCATGAAATACTTGTGCATACCTAGAGGGATAAAGTCGGATCTGATAACTGTCCAGCACATTGCATCAATGTAACATTATACTGTATTGTTCAAGGATAAGGTAAGGTGCGCAGCTTTTGAAAGGACACGGGAAGAACTGGCATACCTCTATATTATCTGCAGGGGAGGTGGATGAGACAATTCACAATATTTGTCTTATAAAAATTATCTTATTCAGAACACTGTGGAATATAAGCACAAAGCACTATGAGTTTCCGTTGCACTATTCAGTCTGCCTTTTCAAATATATTGAAAAGGTGGCAATTGTGTTAGTGAAGCAAACTTTTAATCAGGGGTGGGTTTCATTTAAACTTAAGACGGATAAGCATGTTCATTCATGCACATGTAGTGCATTTAAGGAAATGGATTATCTGCATTGACACTTGAATAAAGAGTTAAAGTGCATGCACAATCCTTTTCAGTTTGCACCATGCTCCAATGCTCCATTGAAGGCCTGCATTTGTGCACAATGCACTGATTTTTCATCTGTCTATACAACCAAATTACAAATAGAAAAAAAACAAGACAAAAATCATATTAACGTTGCTTTATATTTGTTTTCAATTACTTTTTGCTCCATTTGAACTTGACACTGATTTTATGGACATGTTGTTATTTCTAAACCAACTTCATTTATGGCAGATATTAGGAATATTTTAAGACACACTGAAGTTTAAACAAAACTTTCGTCTTCATACTGGCCTACCATATGAATAAGAAAGACAATATCGGCCTATTCAAATGGCTTCAATAGAAATTTCGCACTCAATGAACAAATGGATTCATGTTTCATTCTATAAGCCAAAAAATGAATCTGAAGACTTCCATTCTTTCTTCGCGCGCGCTCTATTCATTTCGTCAGTGAATACAAACATTCCCACGTGATGATGGAATGACTCCCTCCCCTCGCGCACAATCTGGACGCGGCACGCGCTATTGAACGCTCGCGCGACACAGAGAAAGTAGACCAAAGGCGCAGAGACACTTTACCGACTCTTTCACACGGCGCAACACGGAGAAGACAGACACTTTCGCCTTTTGTCGCTGATATGAAACAACTTTTAATTCCCCTGCTTTGGCAATCACGCTCACTTGTGGATTTAGAGGACTTTATGGAGATGCACTTTGCTTGATCTTGAGGTGGTTGTTTTCACTACGTTTGCTAGGATTTTAAGTTCTTCGGTTTATACAACTGGAAACATGCCGGAGAAAATAAGTATTTCGGATTTCGTTTCTTTGGCGAAAGAGGATCTATCGTCCCCGGGAAGCTCTGGATTCCAGTCTAAAATGAGCGACTGTCGCAGCACCGTGGCCGCTCTCGAAGAGGTAAGGGCGCGTGCAAGCGCGGTGTTTACCTGTGCGCAGGTGGACAATAGCCTACCTGAGTGAATCCCAGTCCTTCAATCGCTGTGAAAATCTCTGACACAAGAAACCTTTTCCTTTTGCACTCATGTCAAGACTTTTTAATGTGAGCAAAACAGTATTATTTTGAATTCAGCCTAACTTGATTTGGTGGTTGTTTATATTATATTATATTTTACGTGCGCACTTCGTAGGGTAATAAAATGGTCCATCCTATTGATTTTTAAATTGTTATCAGTCAGGGTGACCTTTTGAATCTAATTTATCTGAAAATAAACTAAGAAAAGTATTAAAGTTGTCAAGGTTAGTTGACAATGTCCATAGATAATGTAAACTACACCTGTTGGTTACTCAAGGAAGACACCTGTGTGAACAACAGAATTGACCTTTTGCCATTTAGTAAACTGTTGCCAGTTAATCTTTTTATAAGCAATAGTGGTTTAAATTGCCCATTGTACACTTTATGGGCTCATGTTAGGGTTTAGAGTTATGGCACAGGAGTCACAATAAGGAAGAGACAGACTTTTCAAGTAGCCAAGTAAACTTGCTCAGGGCACTTGTATGTCGAGTAATTGTTGTTTTCAGTCTTGTACAGCAAGACTGGAATTACGGTGGCACAAACACAGGATCTCTTCACAGCTGCATCATTTCATTGAGGAATAGTGTTAATATAGTTAATTACAGAAAAGCAGGACTGATAACAGAATTCATACTTGTTATGAGGTCTTATAAACCTAATGTGGGTCTTTAGCTGCCAGTTCATCTATAGGCATTTGTTTGGAAATTAATGGAGAATAGGGAAACTCTGCCAGCAAGTGATAACGCTGGGCATGTTGGGACAGTGGAAGCCTTTCATTTGTTTCCGCCTTTTCATGGGAAAAGGTTTATGGGTTTTTCAGGAATTTCAGTGTTCTAGATTTGTGGTTCTCAACCAGAGGGCCGGGGTCCACTAGGGGGCCTCAACAAACTTTCAAGGGGGCCGCAGGATGACACAATTATTTAAATTAATATTGTTTTATTAATATACTAAAATAAGTAAACTTTTATCAAAATAAAAATGAAAGAAAAAAAAAAATCACAAAAACAAGTAATCTGAAATCATCATATTTCTTTTCCCCCCTCAATAATTGTGGGTTTTATTGAAGAAAATGTTCTTCAATTGTTTTTATTGAACAACAAATTTCTGGAATGACAGAATTAATTGTAGTTAATATCAATACTCACAATTTCTATTAATAAGTTTTAAAAGAAGCAGTAGGAAAATATCATACTGTATAATGGTGTGGTTTTGAATATTGTTCTGCACAATAATGGATGTTTAATTCAAAAAGGTTGAGAACATTTGCTAGATAGATGTGCTGAAAGGCTTGCAGGAATGGTCTTACTACTTCAAGGGCTATCGATTAATAGGTTAGTTTACCTAAAAATTACATTTACTCACTCACCCCTGTTCCAATCTTTGACTTTCTTACATGGAACACAAAAGCAGATATTTAGCAGAATGTCCAAGCTCCTTTTTTCCATACAGTGAAAGTAGACGGGGAACAGGGACAATCATGATCACCATTTGCTTTCATTGTGTTGGAGAAAAGCTGCTTTGGCATCCTGACATGACTCCCATTTTGTTTTACACAATAAAGAAAGTCAAGATGTTTGGAATGACATGAGGATGAGTAAACTGTTAATTGGGATGTGAATGAAAAAATGGTTAAAAATGCCCTCAAGCAGCATTTGAGCAACACAAGGTGTTATGAAACTAATGAAACTAACGTAGGTTTTTGTGGAAAAATTCTTTAGAATTAACACAGAATGAGAAGATGGAAGTAACTTTAGTTTCCTTGAATGAGTCAGAGATGATTGTGTTGTAGTATTTTTTTCAGGATTCTAAATTTGCTGCTCAGTTCCTGATGTTGCGGATATGCCATGTATGAACAGATTACTTGTGTAAATATATCAATTTGTGAGTGTGTTACAGTCTTTCAAAGCGGAAGGTTAAGTGTATTTGATGCCCAGGGGCAACGTGTGTATATAACTGAGTGTGTTTTCATCAAGGTTAGTGTTTGAAGACTTGCTTGGGTTTGAGAGGCAAAGTTTGTTTTTACGTTTCCATTTGCTGAGACTCTGGCTGATAGCTGGCAGCATGTTGAAAGTTCTGCAGGAGGAGGCCACTGAAATACAGAAACCTCAGGACAGATGAGTTTGCAATGCAAATTTTTGATTATTATTGAATTAAAAATGATGCTTTGTATGTTATGTTTGTATTTGTATGTGTCCGTGTGTGTTGTTTGTCATCATGCATCACTTCACATCTGATGTAAGCACATACCCACTGCAGTCATTCCTTGAGTCAGCAGGTTTCATGTGACTAATGCATTTATTTCAGGCCATCCTCACTCCCTTTGAGTGTAGTATAGATGACTCCCCCAGCCGCTAACAGGATCATGTATCCTAGTGTCGTCAGTTCACTGAGGCTTTAGCGACCAGTGTTTGAGAGGTTAGGAAGCAGTGAACTTTACTTGAAAAATGAACCGTTTCATTTGGCGCTACACATGCTAAAGATGATGTATTTATTGTTCCACTGATGCAGAGAGATAGAATATTTGTACTAACATTCACAATGAATATAATCATACATTCAATATAATTGATGTTAGAAATGTATAGAAAATAATTTGATGAAGCTACTTTTTTAAAAACAACTTCATAAGTAAATATGCTGAAGTTAAGTAAGTATTATCTTTTTACATAATGATCAGATGATATTATTTATTTTTATTTAGCAGTATTTATTAAGCACTAAAACAATAAGGATCATGATTAGCATTGCAGCTTTTAATTTGAACACAAATTTGCACAAAATAAATAATGAAAAATATATGGCTGCAAAAATAGTGTTTCACTATCAATGAGCCATTTTTGTTTAGACAGTAAGCCTACATTAAAGGTAATTATTTTAGCTTTATGAGATGTTAAAACATATGTAAAAATAAGGCCTTTACTTTACGTTTGACATCCATCATGTGGGGTTAAAATCCCCCCAAAACCACTCTTTTGAAGTCTTGAATATAATGGCGATGAACCTTTTTGAGATAACTTTTATCCTGAGATGACCACAAAAACACTCAATAGGGCACTTTAAAGTGTATTTATTATGTACTTGAAATCCATACCTTCTTTTTTTTCTGGCACTAGGTGTTTGTACGTGGGAAATGCCTTTTGTTCTGTTTCAACGTTGTTGAAAAAACGCTTGATAAGAGATCTCACTTTTTAAATTTTTTACATTTATGTTGACGAAATTTTCTGATATCGGTGTAAACAAAAGGTCATGTGTGCCGTCTGTCTGTCTGTGTGTAAAAACATTAAACTGTCTGGTGTTCAGCGTGTGAGATTCTGAGTTATGCATCACTGGATCCCATAAGTCCAAGTGTCTGGGATGTTGCCCAAAAAGCTACAGACAGAAAAAAAACAGAACAGGTCCAAAGAAAGTTAGTCTTGAGACTGATTTATTAACATTGATCAGACTAAACAGTCTCTGGCAGACAGCAGCAGGCATACATCAGTGTTGTAAGGTCACACACTCAAGGTGGTTTAAAACCCTTCATTGTGATATTCACATTCAGGTTTCATGCTTTCATTCTTAATAGACACTTTCTGACCAAAGAAGTTAAACAAACTGATGTGATTCAATCCTAATAAACCGAAACATTATTTAAACCACTGATATTTGAACTCAGGTTAGATTCCCACGGAGGTGTGTCACTTTCTGTCTAGTGCACTAATTCTTTACTGTAAATAGTGTCTGTTCTGAGTCATTACGAGTTGTTATTGTCTTTCGTAAGGCTTGATTCACCTGGGCTTCACAACTTACCTGTTCTGACATCATCATGGTGACCTGACGTGATAGAAAGATTGCTTGCAACTATTCTGATGTTTGTTCGGTAAAAACAGTCAAGTGTTGCCCCACATGTTTGTGCCAATGATTACATGCAGTTGAAGAGTGTAGTTGATGCTGATGCAAGTAATGAATTTCTATTCTAATGTTTTTCTCATTTCTCTGCTGTCTTCCATCAGTCTCTAGAGCAGGACCAGATGTCTCTACAGAGGATGAAGAAAATTGTAAAAGCCATCCACAACTCTGGACTCAGTGAGTGCAGTCTTATTTTTTTGGAACTCTGTGTTCCTCTTGTTTGCTGAATTATTAAATCTAGTACAGTGCTTCTCAACCTTTTAACTCCAAGACTATCCATTCATTGTCCACAGCAACATGTGAAAGCCCAACACTCCTAGTTTCTATGAATAAAATTGCAGGATTCCAGACTTTTTAGAGCTGAATGTTCTTCAGGGATCCCACCTGTCTGAATGAAGATTATGAAGGATAATGAAGAATATTTTTTACACACAGTTTCTACCAAATTAAAATGTTAGAGCCTGGCAAAACTACAAAAAGATGTATATTTGATATAAAAAGATTTTGTCACCTTATTTTAAGGTCCAATTCTCAATATTAACAAATCATTAACTATGACTTTTGCCTCAATGAAGTCCTTATTTGATGCTTATTAATAGTAAGTAAGGTTGTTGTTAAGTTTAGGTATAGGGTAGGATTAAATTATATGTGCTTTATATGTACTAATAAACAGCCAGTTATGTTAATAATAGGCCTGTTAATAAGCAACTAGTTAATAGTGAGAAATGGTCCCTATACTAAAGTGTTACAAAGATTACTTTTTTTAGGTCTAGATGTCACACTTTTAAAATTACTCCCCTGGGAGCCCTGGTACTTCAAAGAAAAAGTTTTTGAACAAGTAAATAATAATAATAATTTAAATATATATTTTCTTTACTTGTCTTTCCTGAATTTAATGCTTGTTTTGTCATATTTTAAAACAATTTAAGACATCATGAGGCACCCTTGGAAGTTTGCTGATGTCTCTTGGTGGACCCCAGCCACTGGTTGAAAATCACTGGTCTAGTACATAAGCAAAAATATGTATTCTGGGAGTTTAGAATAATATGAGGTGGCTTTTTAGAGATCTTCAGGAAGCCTGGTTCACTTAGTATTACTTATTCAAACATCAGACTGTTACATAAGAGTCAGCTTGTGATGCATAAAGATGCTTAGTTAAATTACAGTAGTCACTAAAATGAAAAAGTAAGATTTGTGAAAAAAGTCTTCCAAAAACACATTTCCTAAAATAATTGCATTAAGGTCATTCTTCTCGCTCTCTCTGTCACACAAATGAAGGATGACAGAAATTGGGGCCCAGACTTGCACTGACATCACAACCACAAATTTTTCAAATACAGAGCATATTGTGTGTTTTCCTGTTTTTGACACAGATTCAGAGTGTAGAAAATAACAGCCACTGAAACTTGCTTCACTGTTTTAATGAACCTCAGAGTTCTCTTAATGACCTTACGCTGTTAAACACACAGTTTCAGTGCCTTTTTCTGTTCACCCTGCACAATGCACGTGGCTACTGGTTACACCTCTGTTAGCAGTTTGGCTGCATGTAGGCTGAAACTTTAGCACATGATCCCTTTTATTTATTTATTATTTTTACCAACAGCGTCTTTACAGTACTGAACTTTCAGGGGGATATCTGTGTTTACATCTGCTCCTCTTCTCTGAAATGAGAAATTGCCCCAAAGACTTGGCCAATACACTATTTATAATGTTATGTTGTGCTTGGATGATCATGGTTTCTCGGAAACATGTCTCAGATCTGCCTACTTCTCATTTCTGAGGGCACATGCCCCATTTCTCAATTCTGTGAGTCACAGTAAAGCGCAAAGGAGACCCTGCGTTTTATCATCTCCCCCCTCATCGTCACTCGCTTTCTTTTAACTGAAAACAGATGTCTCATTCCGGTAACACTACTATTGAGGGGCCTCAGTTTCCTGCCACTGTGGTTTAGGAGTGAGACCAAACCTGAACCTGATAAAATCACCACTCTTTCTGATTCACCCCATCCTTCTCACTGGCGGGATGTAGTTGTTTGTGTGTGAGAAGTTGTAAATGCTGTTTTGTAGCTCATATTAATGATTCAGAGCTAGTGCAGTTATCAGTTCTGTGCAGCGTCAAGGAGGTTTATTAGTCTTTAGAGCTTTTACTCTATTTTTCTGTTTACTCATCCTGGTTAGAAACTAGTGTTTGAGTCCAAAGTCCATGATGATTTTTAGGTCAATATATATAGACAGAAATGTCTTTTTGTTGTTTTGTTAGTGGTTAGCATTACTTATTAGTATTTTTCATACTTTCTGTTTATGTGAACAAATCTATGAGTCACTTTGGCACTGTTGGTGCTGTGAAAATGAATGATGCCCCAGATCCATGTTGTTATAATTTAGATTTTTTTTTTTTTTAAATCTAATCAGTTTAGTTTAGTAGTTTTTTACAGATTTTTTTAATACGTTTTATTTGTAATTTTATTTCCAGTATTTTAGACCTGCCAAAGTTAATGAGCTAATTGGTATCATTTGAAAATATTTTTTTATTTTTTTATTGGTGGACTTTATTTATGTTTAATTAATGTCATGAAAATGAACATTAGGTTTAGTTTGTTTTTGTAAGTTATGTATGTATTTTCATCTGTTGAGCAATAATAACTCATCTTCAATGAGGGTTGAAAGATTTTTATGAATGAGTTCACTTCAGGTATGATAGGGAACTCTATGAAGGTTATTTAGAGAGCTGTATATTTAGTCTAAACGTCTGTCAGTAATCTAACAGTGTCTCAGTTCAAAACAGAGCTGTTGACCATGGACTAAATGTTGCTGAAGACATGCAAACACAAACACAGATGTGGCAGATGCTTTAAAGTGTTGATAAAGGGGTCAATTTTCTAAAAACCCAGGAATAGGATCTGCTTCAAGGTTCATTTGAGCTTTACCTATCGTCTCTGGAACAGATCAGGGTCTCAAACATGTCAAGAAATGAATTAACAATACAAATTAAAAATATGTGTCTGAAAGTGCTCACAGATGCCTGCTGAGAAAAATTAAACTGTTTCCAGATCAGGGAAGGTAGGTCCTTAGAGTGCTTGGCGCCTGCGAGTGAACTGCAGTATTGTTTGAGCTGGACTGACTCACTGGAAAAACACTGTTGATTGAAGTCCACAGAAGAGGAAGTGTCAGCTAGACTTTCGATTAACTAACTCCAGGAAAATTTCCCCTATTTTTGTCTTCTTTTTTTTTTTTTGATAGTGATGCTAAATTTGTTTAGTTGTTTGTCCTGTCTTGAAAAACGGAACTCAAACCAGATAATGCAAGTTTATTTATTAAGGAAGTGATCTTACATTTTCACAATCTTTAGAGTCTAGACCGATATCCTGATAGATATCAATATGCTGACATTAGGATTTCTCCTGTTTATGTTTAATATTCTTTTGACACTACAACGTAATTTATTCAAGTGAAATGGGATCGGGACACAATGCATATGATGCACCCAAGTAGGATGTGTTCCTGGATCAAGTCCTTTGTTTTTTCCTGGAACAGTTTCCCGATCAACCAATCAAAGCCTTAACCCAACCCCTAGAATTAGAGGACAATGATTACTTGATAGGAATGTTGTTTATGAAAAGACAGAGAATTTCAATCCAGGAAAATGTGGACATCATGTATAGCTATAGCACTGTATGCTAATTCCAGGAATGCTCCCTTAGAAAGTCCAGCATGTGCTCCCACAAATACTTGTGATCATCATACGTGAGGATGGTTTGGCTGTGCTTTGGCTCTTATCTAAGTGTACCTGTTTATTTTATAGCTGTGGAGCTGAGAGCTCTTAGATCTGTAGTGCAGTCTGAGCCTGTGGTGATTTAGTTCTCTTGCCAGGAGCTCACTGTGCTTCAGCTGGTATCATTTTCACTGTATCACAAAATCCTGTTTTCCTCTATTCATTTGATCATGCAGTGAGGTTTGCAAGGTCACACGGTTTCAGAAGATGGATAAAGGTTATCATGTTTAAAAATTACAGGTGTACAAAAAAAATTAGTGTTTTAAAGAAATCTAAATCTATCCATTTTCTTAATACTCTAGTTTTTCCATTACTGTTCAAGAGTTTGGCGTAAGATTTAGTTTTTTAAATAAATGAATATTCAGCAAGGATGCATTAAATTACTAAAGTCATAGTAAAGTCATTTTATAATGTTATAAAAAAAAATACTTTTCAAATAAATCTTTTTTGAGTTTTGAAGTATCCCATTCCTGATGGATACAATCAAGTCTCACCCGTCATTTGTTTTCATTGAACATCCTGTTTCTCATGGGAATGTGTAACATTACAGGAGAAAAGTGGATTTCAAAACCCTTTTGTATTGGTTTCTAGTTTCTCCAGTTATCTGCAGAAAGGTCACGGGACTGTCTTGTTTTTGATTGTGTAATGCTGTGTTTCCAGATCATGTGGAGAGTAAGGAGCAGTACACAGAGGTTCTAGAGCATCTGGGGAACAGTCACCTGACGCAGGATAATAACGAGATCTCCACAGGCTTCCTGAACCTGGCTGTGTTCACGCGAGAGATCACTGCACTATTCAAAAACCTGGTGAGCAGTACACCATTCTGAAACTACAAACTACAAATACTGAATGCAATAAAAGGGACATAAAGCTGAATATTGGTTTTTATCCCAAATAAGACCCATTTCTTTCAGCAGAGAAAACCGACATATTGTAGTCAAGTAGGAAGTTCAAAAAAAAGTCAGTAGTGTAAATAAGAATTTTTGCAGGCTTTATATTTGCTATCATTAAATTATATATTAACATAACATATATATATCAACATATATCTTATATATCAACATTGGCTATTAAAAAGCGCACATCGGCTTACCCCAAATTTAGCTTCCAGGTGCAGCCTAAAGTTCATTGAAGCGTAAATTTTAATTACCTGTATAATTCAAGGCCAACATGAATATTATTCCACCTTTGAGAGGAAACTATTCAAGTACTGTCTGCCCTGCCAGTATTATTATTCAAAAAGCACCTTTGGGTGTGTGCCTCTGTGGCTTGTCTTCTGGATATATTTCTGAATTAGAAACAGAAGACTTCCAGCTGTACAAAGTACACATGGGACTGGGAGAGGTAGTTTTGTGTGTGTGTGTCAGCAGGGGTTCAACAGCTGCAGGCGAGGGCCCCTCAAACCACAGCGCCCAGAACCCTCCCACTGATAGTTTCTATGGTGATGGTAATTTATACCAGACCCAAGAGCATGAGTGGATAGCGTCTGACCACTGAGCTGTCAATCAACAATCACCAGGGACAGGAACCACAGCTTAAAAAATACAACAGAGTCTCTGCTAAGAAAATAAACTCCATTAGATTTAGCGTCCTTGTGTGGGGGCTTGACTCTGAGGGATAGTTTAACCCATTTTTCATATTCATGAAGACTTATATTTATAATACCCATTTTGCAAGGTTATAAATAAATATCCAGCACCATTATGAGGTGACTCCCATGGTTACTTTTAATTTACACTCTTGTGTAGCACAATATGTATTTAATGTTTTGTGTGAAAGTGTTTACTTTGGTTTGAGTATCTTTTTTTTCTTTTTTAGTGGTCAAGTTTTTTTTTACCATTCAGTACCAGTGCCTGTCTCTATACAGCAAAGTGACTGATATAATATATAATAATATATAATAAAATAAACACACTAATAAAAAAAAAATGCTTTCAGTACATTTAAAAATGACATTTAAAGGGGAAATACGTCCGGAAGGCTGTTCTTTGTTTGAAATTATTTGGTCTGAATAACTTTAGTCCTGCAGTGGGTTTTTCCTCGCACATTCTTTCCTAAGGAAGATTTATACTTGCTCAGCACTTTTATGCACTTGGCCAAGGAGAAATCCCAAACAGAGTTTTACCTTTTGCAATTTTATAATGCAGATTTATGGTTTGCGAGCATTTGTACATCCAGACTAGGCTTTATAGGGAGGGTTATGCCTTGCAGGGTAAAAATGTGAGCACTCATTTTGAAAAGTGAGTTAGAGTTTACATTAACATTTGCACTATGATCTGGCTGACTTTCAGAGGTTGTTTTAGTGTCTTTTTGGTGTTTGTCTCTGTTACATTATTTCTATATACCTGTTTGTTCTCGAGTGTGTCTGCCTGAATTTATGCGTTCTTTCTGATGGTTCTTTAGGTGCAAAACCTGAACAACATCATTTCTTTCCCTCTGGAGAACGTGCTAAAGACTGAGCTGAGAGACAGCAGGCTGGTGAGTGAGACAGACACCTGGGTCACACTGTCATCATACTAGACTAAAACGTCTTCTTAAACCTCAATTGAATTGATAATTGAAATCAATTAAAGAGTTGATAAAGCTAAGGAAGTAAAATTCATCCCTTTAAAGAGTCAACAGTGCATCATGTTTTGTAACAAGGTTTGACATCATGTAGCTTGTTTGGGGTTATTGTGTTTTCGAATGTCAGAAACGCAATAACTGCACCACACCTTTCTTTGAGTTTAACCGGTATGATGAGTGGAGACATATTACAGGGCTCTGAGATCAAGTTTTGATACACACCCTGATATTATTACTTGCACAATATCAATTGTCCACAATGAGGTGTCCTTTGTTATTGCATCACGCTTTTAAGGCAACACAGTGTAAACTTTTTTAAATGTTTGTTTGTCTGTGTATATATGCTCAAATTCCTTATTCTTATATTTTATTTTTTTTCCTCTCAGGAGCTGAAAAAACAGATGGAGAAAAGCTGGAAGGATTATGATGCTAAAATGTGAGTTTCAGAGTCAAATTGTTCTCCTGGTACACAACTTCCTATAATATTTAATACAAGACCACCACTTGGCTTGTCTAAAAGACAAGTCCACCAGCTAAACTAGTGTCTCATTATGTTCTTTTCTCTTTTTCTTAATTCATTTTCACTTCGGCTTTTCAGAGGCAAGCTGGAGAAAGAAAGGAGAGAGAAGCAGAAACAGCATGGGATGATTCGGTTGGAATCAACAGACACAGCGGAGGACATGGAAAGAGAAAGAAGGAACTTCCAGCTGCAGATGTGTGAGGTATAAGAGGCCATATGAGGGCGGCCGGTTAACAGATTATGAAACGTGTGCAAAATGAACCTGACCAAGACCACATTGTGTGAGCGTCTCAGTGAGAATAAGTGCAGTTAGTGCAGCTGTATGTTTGTGTCTTAGCAAGTCATTCCTGGGTTACCTCAGATTGTTAACCTCTCTACGGTATTAAGCATATTCTTTGTAAATTCAGTAAGTGTGTGGCATTGTGTGAAGTCACCTAAAACCAAAAGGCTTTGGGGTGTTTTTGAGAGAGGCACTCTTGTTTGAGACCACATTGTGTTCATGTGTGGTTATTGATGACCTCACTCCACATGTCTGTGGCGATATGTCCCAGTTCCATATACTGTGTGCGTGACAGTTAGCAGGACTTGGAAATTTTGGCTACGCCACTTGAACCCAGCTGTGGTAATAGAAAGAATAAGGAAAGAAGGAGTGAAGTGGAGGAATAATGAAAGAGAGGGGGATTTTCAGTGTCCTACAGTGCTCCCTTTCCCAGCCGCAGAGCTCCAGATGTCTCCACTTTTCTCTCTTTTTATAGTGGAGACATGCGTTATTTCTTCCAAACCTGCCTGACCATGTGACCATCATTAACTTCAGAAAGTTCCTGTATCCATATATGCATGGAGTAAATTTTAATTAATTTGAACAGATTGCTTAGATACAGAATGTTCAGAAGCTTAAGGAGCATTTGATCCCCAGTGGCTCCTTTGACCTTTTTTAATCTACATAAAGTCGTTTACTCATGCTTATGTATGCCAACTTTTAGAAAACTATATAATTTAGTTTCACCAGATAATTTAGTCTTTTTTTTCTGTTCATAAAGCTGGAATACACTGGGAGAAAAGCTAAATAATTGGAGTCTGTTTGAATCACACACTGCACAATTATCTGTGAAATCTAACAGCCCAAAGTCTGCAGACTGGTTTTGGCAACTAGCATTGGCTCCTCCAGAATGCAAATCATTGCAAAGAATTTGTGTAATGCATTTTACCCTTTAATTCATGTTTGTTGTGGATTCATCTGCTTTAGCTTTGTGCTGAGTCACAATGTTGGGACACAACAGTGGGATTGACCTTTGACTGTTGACCTTTGACAAATGACCGACTTCTCTCTCTCTCTCTCTCTCTCTCTCTCTCTCTCACTCTCACTCTCTCTCTGGTTTGGCAGTATTTACTGAAGATTCAGGAGCTGAAAGTTCGTCAAGGTCCAGATCTACTGCAGAGCCTGATTAAGTACTTTCAAGCCCAACTTAAGTACGTCTAAACCAAATTAAGATCCTCTAGTTGGTTTTAGTATAAAACTACGCTTTTCACATTAAACTGAAGTCTGGGTTAAGGCCCCTTATAAGACTGGGTTCAGCATATGAATCTCAAAGGAATTTGAATAACTGTAAAGTCCAGATTTAATCCTGCTAATCATTCAACAACTGTGTCTATATTGATTGAATCTCTGTGGCTTTGTGGGTGTGTGTATTGATGTCACTGACCTTTGAGATGGCTAAACACTGCGATTGTGTTTTCTCAGTTTTTTCCAGGATGGACTGAAGGCTGCAGAGCATCTGGGTCCATTTGTGGAGAAGTTAGCAGCCTCCGTACATACGGTAATAAACTTGTCAATCCCAGTATCTTTGTAGACAGAATAACATACATACATTTGTTTTTTTGTAATTCAGAAAGTCAGACCATCTCACTTCTCATGTTAGTCACGAACTGGCGTAATGTTAATATGATAAAGACTCTTCAAATTCCATTCGAGGAAGATTTCTCATATACACTTTATCATTGATTTTACATGTCTAGTCTGGCTGATACAGTTAGTTTGAATATCATGTAAATCTTTTTTGCACACACATTTCATTTAATTTTATTGGAGGATAACCCCTTGAAATGAAAACATCTCATTTTCGACTCGAGGGGGTCCTCAAGATAGCACCAAACACTTACACACTTGCACATAAAGCTCTTCCTCACAACCAACCACCCCAACCTGTTCCAAGTCTGTCCAAAGCGTATTCACATAAACAGTATAGTATGATGTAAAGATATTACAGGAAATAACCATATTTGACGAAGCCACCAAAATGAACAAATATACAGTATATATAACCTACCTATACATACATATACAAAAATACATACCTACATACACATACATACACATATGCACGCAAACATGCATGCATGCATACATACACATGTACACATACATATACATGCACATATTAGCTTTGTTAAAAAAATCTAGTCAGCAACCTCCCTTGACAGCATTTTCATACATCATAGATGGCTTCAAAAAGTATGTTGCCACCTTTTTCCTCTTTTAAAGTCTGATTGCATGTATCTTTTGAAGAGAAAGCAATCCCAAAATGCATTTCAACAAGTGTACAGTTTAGCAACCTGTTAACAGCAAGCTATGTTGCTTGTATTAATCCTTTGTATAGACGTATGACACACAGAGTTGCAAAATTCAGTTTCATGATGGTTTGGATACTCCCTTAGAAAACCCGCTTCCTATGTAAGCAGCAGATGGCAAGGAAACTTAGAAAGTTTTGGACCCAAGCTATTATATTGATTGCATCTAGATTCTTAGATTTGTTTCACTTCATTCTCCCTAATAAATAAACCAAAAGCTGTTTTAAAACATTATATTCAGTATTTATCAGTTGATGTTCCCAGCAGCATTAATACTTTTTCTGCAAGTCTTGTCTGGTCATGGTTGTAGAATGATTTAAGTGAATGTCACACAACAACAATAATGGTGCTCATTAAATGATCTTTTTTTGTATTAAAGTTTGTCATTTAGTTGATACTATGAGGAGAAGGCAGGATAGGGCATGTGGAATTGGTGTTGAGATGACCGTGTTTTATAACAGAACTGGTTCGGGTAATGTTTCTAAAGTGACATTTCTCCTGTTTCAACTTGCTCTATTTTGATCGTAACACATCAGCATTTGCCACATAAATGGAAGTAAAACTCAAAAATGAAACAACCACAATTCAGCTTTCCAAAAGGAATAATTTCCTTTTAAAAGATACTATGGAAAATGGTTGAAGAAATTGCTGGAATTTTGTACTGGGGGCCAAAGCCATAATTTAAACAGGCTTTGAGCACTGCAGTATTTCTGGCTGTGTTGGTTTGGTTACACAACGGAGAGATGTGTTCCCGTTTAAGCCTGTAAACTGCTCAGTTATCAAATGTGTTTTTGCTTATGTGTATAACTTATGTTAACTATTCACAAGACCAGTCACATTGTGTTGCACAAAAACAAGCCCCATATCACTTTACTGTGATTGGTCACAGGTTCGTCATGAGCAGGATGAAGAAGTAAAGCAGCTCTCTCAATTGCGTGACTCACTCAGAACACAACTACAGGTTGATGGCAAAGAGGTAATATCCAAAATAAAAACTCCCCAAATGCACAACTTCTAGCTCAAAGTAGTTTTTTTTCTTCACAAGATGGACTGACAAAAAACTCATCTGTGGCCATAATTGGCATTAAAGACTATATTTCAGCAAGCTTAGTGATGATGACAATTATAATAATAAATGTTGTTCTATCTTCACAGGATTTTCTAAACAGGAAGAACTCTGGCCATGGATATAGCATCCACCAGCCACAAGGCAATAAGAAATATGGCACAGAGAAATCTGGATTCCTTCTTAAGAAGAGCGATGGGTGAGTTAAACATTACTGTCTACTTCCCCAAGTTGAGAAGGTCACCAATCCCCCAAAACAACAATAGACCAACTGTTTATTTTTATTACCTGGGCTTATTCAAGGTTTTCCAGACATGATGCAGTATTCAGCTCCTGTTTGATTTGAGTCACATGGGGTGAGTTTGTGTTTCTCAGGAAACACTCTCCACACTGCTTTCAGTGTATGTAATGATATATATGCCCCTCTTCTTAAACTGGAAGCAGAATAAATGAAGTGAGTTATAATATCCTGAGGGTCGTACACCACAGATAGTTAGCAGCATAAAGCATCAGTCTGAGCTTTGTGACTTCAGGCTCACAGCTGAGAGTGTGTGTATGTGTGTTTGTCACAGAGTTCCTCTCACACAGATGTTTTCTATTAAATGTGGTTTAGTCTGTTACTGCACTAGAGTCTAACTTGCACTCTCTTAAAATCTCTAAGGCCAGCCTACAGCTCACAAAACACACACGTCCACATAGACTCCTTTTGATCAATGCATCAGAATAAACATGTGTCAGTGCCATTTTTGTTGTCAGTAAATTAGTGATTGTAACTTCACTAGAGAGCTACTGAATCGGTACAGTTAACAATTGGCTACTAGTTATTTCTGCTTATCAAATTAGCTATATAAATCTTGTTGCCAAGGAACCCTGAATATGATCATTTTATCTCTGTGAAAAAAATAATAGAAGTAAAAGTAAAACATATTTTTCTTTTTCTTTGCATTAACCCTTTAGTATGGAGATATTATGCTAATACTGATGGATACTGAATGTGGATTGTTAGGGTTTTTCCATGATCTTTGTGTTTTAGGATCAGAAAGGTTTGGCAGAAGAGGAAGTGTGGGGTAAAATATGGCTGTCTCACCATTTCACACAGCACGGTGAGATTTGAGAAAGACAAACACCTTCCAGTTACACGTACTTCATTATATTACAGCTTTTGAATCTTTTTTGCTGAAAGGAATTTAAGTACCTAATATTAACTTTTTGTTTACAAACCTTCTGTATAAAATCCTATGGTTGAATCACTATGCTGTAATTAGTATTCTTGCTTGTGTGATTATTGTTTAATTAGCATAAATCACAAACTGACATTGGTAATTACACACAAAGGCTGTTTCCTGTTTTAGTCTCTAGAGTGATAACTTGAGCTTCAGAGGCCTGCAATCAAACTTTCCCATGCTGTATGAGAAAAGAGTCATTGCTCATGTATTAGCGATTTCCTTTCAGAACCACAAACTGTAGGCCAAAACACAACACAAATGTTTAATCTGGAATCATCCACTTTTCAAAAACCAAAAATTTCACTGGTTACGCTTTCATGTCTGTGTCCTCCAGCTTCAGTGTTTTAGCAACCATTAACTTTATGTAAGCTTTCACTCACATCTTTAGCATTAATCCTGCACACAGCATAAATGCAAGTGAGATTTGTTTGCATTTGATTTAGTGAGTGACCACATATGTGATGAGAATGCACTTTAAGCATGTTATGACTCTTCTCTAACTCTCAGATCAACAGACCACCCGCAAAGCTCAACCTCCTGACGTGTCAGGTGCGGCCCAACCCTGAGGAAAAGAGAACGTTTGATTTAGTTACACGTACGTTGACCTCTGACCTCTGACCCTTTTCATCTCTTCTGTATTATGAAGAAAAGGAATGGTAAACTAGCATGCTAATGATTGAATAATGTGTGGTACACACTGTATATTGCCTACTAATCTTTAGAAGTAAGTGAAACAGAAGGCAATGTATGTTATAAGCAGTAGTATGCTACACTGCTGTCACACAATTTTATATATACTTTATAATTCAGTGCTGCTGGTGTAAAATTTTTATTAATGGGATGCATTCAGGGATATCTGATGTGAAATACAGTTTGTGAACCAGTTGAGGTGTTTTATGCATGTAGGTGTTCAGAAGTATGTACATGCAGTTGGGAGGAATAAGTATGTAGGTGTATGTGGATCATGAAATGCAGATAAGTTGAGTGGCTAGTCCTGACCTGTTTTTTTCTGTTGATTTCCTGTATGTTAGGATGTTTTTTCCCTGTTTCCTTTGCTTAGAGGCCCACCAAACATACACTATTTATCTCTTTTATCTCTTTCTTTCTCTGTTCTTGCAGACAATCGCACATACCATTTCCAGGCTGAGGACGAGCAAGAATGCATGATGTAAGTGCAGAAATTTGTATGCTCACACACACCCGTATACATAAAAATCTTTATCATATACTGTAAAGCCGCATGTACAGACATGGTGGAGAGAGCAGGTTCATCACCTGCTTCTAGAGAGGAGAGAGAATAAAAAGGAAAGAGTAAGATAAAGAAAGACATTGAAATGTTAAATATGCAACGGATGTATCTGAAAGGTCACCTATTGATATGAATGCACATCTTTGTTTTTGTAATCCCTTCATTTGTCATCTTGCAGATGGGTGTCTGTGCTGCAGAACAGTAAGGAGGAGGCCTTGAACACGGCTCTCGGAGGAGATCAGCTCCAGTTTCAGGACAGTGGTCTGCAGGAGCTTGTCCGAGCTGTGATCTCAGGCCTGAGAAACCTGCCAGGCAATGAGGCCTGCTGTGACTGTGGAGCTCCAGGTCTCGAAAAGAGGATCCTAATGCATTTAAATACTGTTAGAGGCCATTCATACAGAACGTGTTTTTGCATTTTTTTTTTTTTTTATGAAAATGTGCTAGACGGACGTGTTTGACTATTGTCTTTTTATTTTTAAATGCAAACATGCATTCTGAGTGAATGGCCTCAAATACAGAAATCCTATGTGTTATGTTATTCTAAATCAAATCAAAATGATGATTAGAGAGAGACATTTAATTGAAGCCTTAAATAGTTTTGAATGTGTATTTCTTACACAAAACTATTTAGGTCAATGAAATATTTAAGCAATGCATAACATTATGTCTGTTCCCAAGAATTACTGCATCATCTTTATGAAGAGCTTCTAAAAAACATTTTATCGGTCAGTGAAAGGTGTTAAACGGTGGCAAAGAAATGTTTGAATGATGTGTGTTGTTCTCTTTAGAACCCACTTGGCTCTCCACTAACTTGGGCATTCTCACCTGTATCGAGTGTTCAGGAATCCATCGTGAGCTTGGAGTACATCACTCACGAATTCAGTCTCTCACTCTTGATGTGCTGAGCACATCTGAGCTCCTGGTAAACACACACACACACACACACACGTGTGATGTCATAAAATTTAAAAAGATAATTCAGCTCCATTCATTATACAGTCCATTACCTTCTGCACATTTACTTTTGTTTTTTTGTGTGTGGTACGTATCACATTTATCTTGAACTTTTTACCCATAATCCACTGGGACTGAGTCAGCATTTACTCACATGTCTCTCTCACATCTGTATGTGTTTATATGAACTTTTTACCTCTGACAGTAAAGCAGTGCAAGTGCTCCTGCGCACGAGTGTTATTTATTAGTTAGTTACTTGTTGTCAGTTAGATTACAGATAAATTACCTAACATAAAGCTGGATGCATATGTTCAGTGTTTTATTGCAAACATCTGTTTATCAGTTGTGTTTTGGTTCACAGTTGGCAGTGAGCATTGGAAATGCCAAGTTTAATGACATCATGGAAATTAACATGCCCAGTGATGCAGTCAAGCCCCTTCCAAAAAGTGACATGTGAGTCCTATTGTGCAATCTTTTTTTTTTGCTTTTAGCTCAGACTTTTTTTGACCTCATTTTGGATTTTATTTGAACATCTCAGGACAGCGAGGAAGGAGTACATTGTAGCGAAGTATGCAGAGCGACGCTACGTCCTCCCAAAAGAACACTCTGAAGCGTATCACGTGTATGACACTGTGAGGAGCAAAGATCTCATGTCACTGCTACAGCTCTATGCAGAGGGAGAGGACCTGTCTAAACCAGTGGCCACACCTGAAGGACAAGTGAGATCCTCAATCCAACCATATACATAAACACCACAGCCACAATGATGATAACAAAAACATCAAGGCTTATAAACATGCTGTCACTCATGCTTTAGACATTTCTTGAGATGTTTAGAGCTTTCAAAGGTATCAATCCATCATATGAGACTTCCTGTGGTTTAGTCAAATAGATGTTTCATTTTTCTTGATCGTTTTGAACTGTATAAGCAAAAATGAGACATCTGTGTGGTTATACGGCATTAATCACACATCATTCACACTCTCTCTGTAATTCTGTATTTCCTCTCTTTTTTCCATCTTTAATCAGATTTCCCTCTCCTCAGCCCACTCAGGAAGTGAACACAAGCTGTGTAATGACTGCTGTACTTGTGTTTGAGTTTGTTTTGTGTATGTGTGTGTTATTTGGCCATAGTCTCAGAATAGAGAGAGAATTTGACTTGAATGATTCAGTGACTGAATCAGCAACATTTTTATTTTAACACACACACACATATACTCACAAGTAGAGAATTGTAGTACGCCAACTCACAGACTAATTCATTAGCCCTCTCCGTCACTCTTCATCCAGTCTGCTGTGATTTATTGAACTGGTGAATAACAGTACGTTTGTTTCACCGAGACAGTGGCTGGTTGGCAGCAGCCAGTAGCTTTAACTTGTTCTCTTCTGTGTCTAACAGGACCTGAAGGAGACCGGTCTTCACTTAGCTGTGCGCATGTCTGAGAAGACTTCTCTGGCTCTGGTGGATTTTCTAGCTCAGAACTGGTGAGAGAAATCTGCTGTTGTCACAGATTTGTCAGTACATAGTAGGATGTCCATCAGCTGACCGCTTTGTGTGTGTGTTTCTCAGTGGCTGCCTGGAAAAGAAGACAGCAGAAGGAAACACAGCGCTTCATTACTGTGCATTATACAACAAACCAGAGTGCTTGAAACTTCTGCTCAAAGCAAAGGCGGTTTTACACACAGGTATACAGTAATCACGTACATGCAAATTCAACTATAAAAATTATGGATAGATGTATGGATGCATAGATGTATAAACAGACTATGACAGACTGAGTTCAACTTGTATAGATAGATAGATAGATAGATAGATAGATAGATAGATAGATAGATAGATAGAAAACCAGATAAATGGATCAATCTGTCCTGATTTTGACCCTTCCATTGTTCTGATTGTCCTGTAGTGAACTCAGCGGGTGAGACGGCTCTAGACATTGCCAAGAGACTGCAGCACATGCAGTGTGTCGAACTGGTGAGTATCACATAATGCACAAAGCTTTTATTGACTTTGTGTGTGTATGTGAGCACATGTTTGTAGAGATATTATTCCTAGGTTGACTAGGTTGAACTTTATCCTGTTTAATATCCTGAAGTCTCATATGACAGTGTTTTCATAAGGAACTTCCCTTGTCCTTCCTTTGTATGTAATAACATAATATAAAGCAAACCTAGTAGCTGTTATAAATACGAATGTCTCCAAATAAACAATGAGGGATCATCAAACCATTGACTCTTTGCAGTATGAAGGCAACAAACAAATAAATCAAAAATAGAGCTGGATTTGAATCTCTATCTAACAGTATATGTCAGTCTGGTCAAAAGTGAGTCAGTGAATTGGCTGTGGATTTCTTATATTTTATTTGTGTGCATGTTTAGCTGGAATTGGCCCACAGTGGGAAGTTCAACTCTCAGATCCATGTTGAATACACATGGGAGACACCACAGGACATGTATGACAGTGAAGATGATCTGGACGAAAGGGTCTGTAACAAGATTAACTATTTCTTACTACAGTGTAAAGTGGTATCTGAGTCTGTGACCACTGGTGAAAATGTTTCTCTGGTTTGCATTTTTCTAATTTAATAATAATAAAATCATTTGTTTTATGCCATAATGTTTCTTTGTTTTAGAATTTATAGAATCATAATGATAAATCAGTGCACAGGTTCAGTAATATGAATTTTTTTTTTTTTTTACACATTTTTAAAAGTGTCTCTGTTTAATTAAAAATGTGAAATATAATGTTCAATAACTATTTGTTTAGGTAAGTCCCCATCCTAAGGGCTCACGGTCTCTGCTGCCCCCTACTGGCAGCAATGGGCACTGCTCGGCTGCATGGAATCTAAATAAAGGCAGTCCAGCCCGGACTTATGAGAACATTGACTTCCTATATCGAAATCCACCCAACAACAGCGCCCCAACTAATGGCTGCATGCCTCCTCCCCTCCCAGCTAAAGCAATACAAAGAGGTGAGATACTGTTTGTTAGCTTTTAATTGACTTGGTCTGGAATTTTGTATACCCTAAAAAAGCTTGTGCAGTTTTGACCTGATAAACAAAAGCTAAGGAATGATCTGACATTTAGATGTTCTTTAAGAAGCTTAATTGAGCTCCTTTGCAAATGAGAACTGTGTAGAAACCCTGCAGGTTTATTCCAGACAAACCACAGCAAGGTCAAAGATAATTTGTGTCCCTGCAGGCCGTTCAGATCCTCAGATCTCGGGTTCCATTCCAGAGACTCACGCCCCCTACCGCCAGAGTTCTCACCCCACCGGCTGCTTTCAGAGAATCAGCACTTCGTCCCCTGTGACGGAGTCCCCTGGACCAACACCTTCACGCTCTCATAGCACTGGAGGGTCAAAGGGACATAGACAGACGGTGTCCTGGGAGGGACAAACTTTCTCAGGGGCCGAGGGCAAAAATCACTCCACTTCACCACAGAGTCAGAGAGGGCCTGTCAGGTTAGTCACTGTGGTCCTATGCTGCATTTATCTTACAAGGCCAGAGGTTTCCTCATTATTTTACTTAATGATTTGTATTGTAATTGTTTTTTTGTATCTTATTATCTTTAAAAACATAACCACTAGTAAGTTGAGTTGCTGGAAAAATATATTATGTCACAAGAAATTTTATAATTTTTGAGCTATAAGTTCAGTATTACTATTGTTAACAATAGTAATAGTAAAATGGTAGCAATCATTAAAATCTGAATTTTTGAATATGTGTGTAGTATTGTGAGTTATCGTCGTGTAAATATTAAATGTGTCTGCAGTTCAGAGAAGACGACCTCATATCGCCGCACGAGTAGCAGCAGTCAAGGAAAGAGTTCGGCCCCGTCTCCAGGGTGTGCAGGCAGTCAGGAGGAACTCTACTGCAGTCCAGTGGGCGGAGCTCCCAGTCCTGCACCTCCGCCAGCGAATGCAAACAACAATGCCACAGTGCCAATCATACTGCCACCACCTCGCTCACGCAAAAATGCCATGGTAACATGCCATACTATGATCTTTATTTTGAGATATGTTTTTTCAAACGTCTTCCTGACGTTTTTCCTTTATTTGTGAACATGAATTTAAGGGCTGGAATACACTACACATCATCTGGCCAGATTTTTTCCAATTTGCAGTCTGGAGAAGTTGACATTAGTTGTCAAAAGTCATAGCCAGTCTGCAGATTTTGGACAGTCAGATTCGATTGATTTCACAGAAGACATACATGTACACAGGCACAGACTTTGATTTTTAGCTCTAGACTCTGATTGCATCCAGTCTTAGAATATCAAGCATATTCAATATTTTGAGCTGATTTTAGAATGCATGTTGTTTTCATTTGTCATGAGTCTCCTAGCAATGAGGCTCATTTCTACATGAGTCCGTTGTGTTTAGAACCACTTAAAATCCTCAGTCTTTAAGTGTATGATGCCCAGTTTTTTTTCTGTAACCATTTTTGACGTGTATGATGCCTAATAGGGATCTCAATGCATAGCCAGTGATATGATACATTAAAGATACATATGAAGTAGCTACCAATGCAAAGCGATATGAGTCACCCGTTATCATGCACTGTGAACTGATTTCGATTCAGTACAGAACAATGCAATGGAAAAAAAATGATGCTATGCAGTTCAGTATGGTATTGATATTTCGTTTTTATTTCCTTGGGACAGACAGACAGACATGTTCATCTACATTCTATGTGACTCTTGAGACAAGCCTCAGTCTCTGTAGTGTTGTGATACATCATATTCACGTAGCAGCAGTGGTGATGAGAGAACACACTTGAGAAACAGTTTATTGAGGAGAAATTAATCTACATATAAAATATTGGTCACAAATTATTGGTCACTTTCTAGATATAATTATTAGTAGATGCGCTATAATTTTATAAAAATAAATATTTTTTTACCAGTACAAAAATGTTAGAAACGATGCATCATGATACAAATACCAACTTGTATCAGATGCACACTTTTAACCATTCATTTTTATGCCGATGCACCGCTGCAAATCTGTGAATCTAACCATCCCTTATGCCTGTTTTAAAACCAGATTTTAGAACTCATGCAGTGTGTTCTAGCCTTAACTTGCTAAAGTGAATATTTTTTGTATGTGTCTCAGATCTCATTAAGGGAGAGACCCAAAAAGGTCAGAGCGTTAGTTGACTGCAGAGCGGTTGGTGCCAATCAGCTGGCTTTCTTTAAGAATGAGGTCATCATTGTGACAGCAACTGATGACCCACACTGGTGGGTAAGTATACAAACTCTCTCACACTGACACACACACATCCTGTGTTTACCAAGCATGCTTTTAACAAGCTTTGGAGTATCTTTAAATAAATTTCCGGTAAACAGCTCAAACTGAAGACTTAAACATCTTGCGCTCTATCTCTCCCAGGTGGGCCATATAGAGGGAGAACCATCTAGAAGTGGCTCTTTTCCAGTCAACTATGTACATAAATTAGGAGAATGAGATGAACCTCCATGAACACTCACATTACACCACATGGAGCTTGTCTAGATGGTTGCTTTTATCTTCAGAGCCGATAGACCTAGAAGCTGTGGAGGCCTGAAATGCACTTGGAAGAGGAAAAACTGGAGACTAGACTCTTCCAAAGCATTAGTGTGGATGCTGTAAGATGATCCACTGATCCATTTCAGCACTGCTTATAACGTATCTCAGCTGTTTAACTGGACTGAAGGTTTGGCAGGTACATCATGAATAACTGGACTTGGAACAGGGAAAAAATGGATGAATGCTGACCAGCTTTTGAAACTTCCTGGCTTCGTTGTTTAAACAAACAACAACATCTTGCTCTTATTGTTCTGAGGCATTTGGACAGTTGGAGTTTGAGGTCTCTTAAGAGATTGTCCCACAGACTTTGAGGCACTGGGCTCATTTACTGAAACTCATCCTGTGCTGGGTTCAGTTGCTCAGTGCTCTTTAGATTATTCTAATGACTTGCCATTAGTTCTGGCTAGACACCAGGTCCTCCAGACAGAGAGTTGAAGGATGATGTATTTGGTTTCATCTGTCTCCTCTGCACCCACGTCTCCTATTGGCTGCCGATTCCCTGATAGCCAGGCCTGCACTGGGAGATAAAGCAACTTGCAACATTCAGAATGAACAGGATGTTATGTGAATGTTCAATTCCAAAATGTTTTGATTGCAGAATTTCCCAGAAAGTTTACAATTCAGTATTTCAAGCCACAGGAAACATCAACTTACCCACAGTACCGACACTATTAGGCCTTACAGAGCACAATAAACATGCTAAGCCACTGCCACATAGACTGTTATTTTCACAGTTTAAGTTCTTGTTTTTTGGTAGCCTAATATATTAAATTTATTTGCTTCTAAAATTCTGTACTAAAACATCTCTTTTCAAGTGTTCAAAATGTTTTAAAATCTGTTAGCTTTGTCTATGAAAAAAGTTCATTCTGCATTTGCCACCCTCACTTAGTGTCTTTTCTGTGTCTGTATTGTTATCAGTCAGCATTAAGTTTTTATTTGAATGGGTTCTCCCTTCAACCTGAGGTGATTTATGATGCATTTGGGACGCGTTTTGAACCAGCAGATGCTGTATAAATGTTTGATAAACTGAAAGCACACAACAGATGTTTCCTTTCTGCCATTTCATTGACTTCTGTGAAGAATTTTCAGGCAGAGATGATCGTAGTATGCATGTTGGCAACAGAGGTCCAAAACGGTTCAGCCGACTTTGTGTTTTAGGAAAGCAAAAGGTAATGCTGCGTGTAAATTATGCTTTTGTATCACTGTAAAGGCTGATTTATACTTCTGCGTCGGACATACGCCGTAGCCTCTACGCCGTAGGATCTGCGTCGGTTTTCATTTATACTTCTGCATCGTTATCCACGTCGATGTGCAGTACACGTGCAAACCGCTAGTCAGTGTTGCTTGTGAAACCTGCAGACCAAAAACTGAAGAAAAAGAAGCTTGTTGGAGAAGCATCAGCCGTGACGGTGGCAAATAAATATCAAAGAACAGATCATTTATTTAAAACTACAAAAAAAGAGACAACAACGGAACAGCAGAAGATGGCATTCTTTCAATCTCCACAAGGACTTGTACCATGGCAGAACAACTATTTGTCGTGGATTACAAAGTGATGTAATGCTACATTTTATAATAAATGATAAGACACTTGTTCTTTGCTTTGTTTTATATTGTAACATTAAAATATATTAAAGTGCAAAACACAAATACATATGGAGGGAGGGGTACTAGCAGACCAATGCCAATGCTTGCAGTCCGCGTAGATTTGATGCACTGACATTTTTGGAAAGGTGCACGTCAGGCTACACTGCAGCCTGCACATACTATGCACAACCTACGGTGTAGTTTTGACGCAGAAGTATAAATCTGCCTTAAAGGGATACTCCACCCCAAAATGAAAATTTTGTCATTAATCACTTAGACTGCCAAATAAATAACAGTGTCAAGGTCCATAAAAGGTATGAAAGTTGTCGTCGGAATACTCAATCTGCCATCAAACGTGCAATCTGGGTTATATGAAGCAACAAGAACACTTTTTGTAATCAAAGAAAACAAAAATAACTACTTTTTTTCAATAATTTCTTTGTCAGCGGTCTCCTCTGTTTCTCTCAATATCACAGTATACTGCGTATGCTCTTCTGTGTCATCTGTGCCTTGACACTGTTATTTATTTGGCAGTCTATGGGACAGTCACAAGCCTCCCGGTTTTCATCCAAAATATCTTAAATTGTGTTCCGAAGACAAACAGAGGTTTTACGGGTTTGGAACGACATGGGGGTAAGTGATTAATGACAAAATTTTCATTTCATATCCCTTTAACTTCTTATATTATTGAGAAATGTCACGTCTAGTTTGTTCAGAACATGTTTTTTTTTCTCCAAGATATTATTTAGCATCTAAGAATGAAAAATGACAATTAAATATTTGCAAACTATAATCACGTGTTTTCTCTGAGATAACCATACAGTAGATTGCAAAACCTTTTATCTGACTGTTGACCGTGATCATAGTCTAGCCATTCAAGTGCTTTAGTATTATAGTATTATTTTAAACATATTGTTTAAAAAAACAAAAACTTTTTTCTGAGTAAATGGTATAAGTATCTTTTTCTAGAATATATAAACCCTCTGCAATCGTCAAACATGCAACATTCCCCCCACAAATCCTGGATTAAAAATGGATCTTTTAGCAAAAGGATTATGCACACACATGATACATGTGTGTGTATAAATCCATATTAGTACCTTTTCCCTTATTTTTTTTTGTCAGTTAGCTGTCCATCCAGGATGGGCCTAATGGATGGTTGCCAGCACTCAACTTGAATTGATCAGATTGAAAATCGTTAGCTCTTAGCCTCTGACTAAGCTGTTGCATAATTGACAGGTGTTCATCACTGCTGAGGCGGGCAGTGCAGTGCAGAATGTTTCAGGTCAGTCTGAAGCAGATGTTCACTGTGATGGTCTGCAAATGAGAACCATTGGATTGCAACATGATACCAAAGATCTCCTTGATTGAATGCCATGTGTAAACCATCAAATCGTACAACTGCCTCCAGTATTCAAAACACCTGCTATGAGGTTTTTTACTTCGAAGGCAGCAGTGCTAAAACATTTAAATGTTTCCAATAATATTTTAGGAAAGTGTAGAAGTGTGCATACAATATTGTGGTAGCATTTCAGCCATTTCAATGTTGCTTCATGATGTCTGTTACATACAGTAGTGTTCTATAATTAGACATGTGGGCCTATCTGCTCCTCTGAAATAAAAACAAGTTTGAAAATGGGAAATTGAATAAAATTTGAGATATGCTGATGCTTAGATAATTGAAATGACTGACCACTGGCGTTTAATGAATTATTTCCACAAGATTTCGGTTCTAACTGATTCAATGAGATTTATTGACCTGGCTGTATCTAATTTGAGTACATGTACACCAAAGCAAAGTACAGATGTGTGGTACATTCATTTGAAATGTTCTCTGCGTAATACATTAGCTTTAAGAACGCACATCCAAGGAAAAATACGGTGGAAAACTGACCAGTTACAGGACATCCTTCTTCCTGAACGCAGGAGTCTCGATCAAATTATTTTTTTTTTCGATCCGATAATTTAACGTTAAAACCTAAAAGTGATTTTTAAAAACTACATGGAGCATAGTTTTGTCACTTACAGTGTTGCAAGGATCGGCTTTATGTAGTAACGCTCCTGTAACGAGCTAGATAGATAGATAGATAGATAGATAGATAGATAGATAGATAGATAGATAGATAGATGATAGATAGATAGATAGATAGATAGATAGATAGATAGATAGATAGATAGATAGATAGATAGCAAAAAAAAATATTTAACACCGTTTCAGTTTAATTAAGTCGATCTTTTTACCTCGCTTTAAACATGGATTTCTATGGAGACCGGAACACGACCACCTAAACGGAAGTTAGAATCCATCACAGCGGCCCTCATCAGTTACTCAGGAAAAAGGCAGATAGATTATTTTTTCCCCGCTCAACCCCAGGCTATTAATGTGTATGGTACGGAGATTCACCAAGGTAAGCTTTTTACTCATCTAAACCCAGCCACTGGATCGGGGCTATTATGTCAGCTTTTGTCATTAGGGGGTTAATAACATTACGCAAGGCTTTAGGCTATGTTATGCTAGCAACACTATGAGTGCTTTACTAATCTTTATAAACTGCAAACGAGGAAACCACTAATGGTTGACCTTTTGCACTCCAGAACTTTAATCTTAGTTATTGATGTTGCTGTTTCTAGGATCTCTTATGCAATTTTAAAAATAGAAAAGCATCCTTAAAACATGTTCAGTTCGACCATGTTTTAAGGATGTTTTTTTTTTTTAATAGCCTATATATTTTTACTTTAAAATAAGACATAAAAAAATAAGATAATTGAATAATAAATTGATAAATTATTTTTGCATTTAACTGAAGTGAGTTTAGTCTCTGAATGTGGTTAGAGTGAGAGAGACATGCAATATAATATGTTTTTATTTAATACAAGTAAGCATTTGACCTTTGCGTATATAATTGTTAATGTCAGGTGGACTGACATTAGTGGTCTGTGCTTCCTCTAATGCTGATGTCTGTCAGATTGCCAGATGGCTCAGGGAAAGAAAGGAGGGTGTTGGTACTGATTTCAGCAGAAATCGATCCAAGCTGTGCTGGATCTAGTGTTTCTTCCGGTCCTGTTGACCTATCAAATTCTGCTGAGAGACTCGCCGTTTAAAATAGATATAGGCATATTAGTTTCTCTCTTTGGCTTAAGATCAGCATTTCTGTAGGTAAATATGTTCATTAAAAAGGTCAGTCAAAGCAATTCTGATATTCATTATACCATCGATAAATGTACACAAGCATGTGAAATTGATTTAGTTTCCAGTGAATATTTCAGCATAAAGAGGAAATAAAATACACCAGACAAAGGTTTTTGAAGGTTGAATCTTGTTCTGTGACACATAATGAAACAACAGTAATTACAGAAATGCCATTTTTAAAGATTGTGAATAAAACTTTGAAAAGCACATAAAATACATAAAGTCAAAGCATGATACATTCTTATTTAATTTCAGTAGTGTACATAAAATACAGTCAAAGGCAAAAGTTAAGTTTAAAGAGTTTGTGAACCCCATTAAATGTATTTTTATCAGAAAAGCTTCTCTTTACTGTCACTAAAAATAAAAGCTATTGTAAATAGTTGTCGAGCATTAAGATGATTTACACTAACTTGGAGAATGTTATTTTACAGTTGAGAAAAGGAATAATTAATCAGCTAATCTAAATAGGTAGATGTAACAACAAAAGCAGGATATCCAACAAAAACCTTGTGTTACCTGATGAAACCTATAGGATATGGCATCATAACTGTATAGATGAACACAAGGACAGACTTTACATTCATCCTGCAAGTGGGCCCAGAGAGATCTTTGGGAAAGCTTTTCTTTTAATATCTGTCATAGCAAAACTCATAAAAGGTGCAGTGCAAAAATCAGTGCGTGAGAAAGACTCCATCTGAGGTGTCTTTAAACCATACAGCGTAAATGAATTACATATGTACATTAAACGAGATAAGGCATTTGATGAATGTTTAACTCTACACAGCTTTTGAGAAAATGTAACCTACAAATTACGAATGCAATGAGAAACCATCCAAAGGGTCATCTGGTAGCATTGCTGGAATTCCACAACTAAAAAATCCCTTCAAAAGTTTACCATGGTACCTTACAGTAGTTATTACCACAGTGAAACCATGGAAATGCTAGTGCACAATAGTCAAGTTCCAGAAGTAAATATCCCATGTATTTTCTCTGTAGGAGATTCATTTTTAAAGATAAATTATACACCTTTAAAGACAGACCTACGAAAGTGTTAATCGATGGTTTCTACTTTTTTGGAAGACGTCAGTCTGCATTCTTTCAGCTTGTTTTTTTTTAATAATACTGCTCAACAGTGAAATTTCTGGTGAAAAACTAAATTACCCAAGATTCTTTAAAGAAATCACACCAAAAGAACGCCTGCCTGTTTCCATGAAGCACTACAAATAAAGCCAGTTTCTATACATTCTTAAATATGAATATAGCCTAATCTGCATATTTTGTAATAAACAAAAAGAAATGTTTCTCTTTATAAAATCAACATCTTTAAGTCAACCAATTCAATAAACTTATGTCATTCAATACTTTATGGGACTGTTGTTAAAACTATTAAGTACACAATTTTGTACCTTTTTCTTTATAATTTATAGTTTAGTTTATAATGTTGTGAGTTACCTTGTAGCTGATTGGTTTGGTTCATGGCTTATAACTCGTAAATAAACACTTAATAAAAACCAATGGGAAAAATAAATAGGAATACTTGTGGAACCAAGGCCACTGAAAAAGTGGGTTGACACTGTTGCTCTATATATTATGAAATATCAGAGCACTGAATACCACAACTGACCAATCAGAATCAAGCACTCCAGAGATCTGTGAAATAAATATTATCTTTTGAAACCGTACTACACTTATTGTTTTGGTTTTACAATTGTAAGTTAGCATTGATTCTACAAATCAAGATATTTAAACATAAACTGTAGTTACCATGGTAATTGTTTGAAGGGGAACCCAGATGGATTCATCACTTCATTCCACCATTAATCGCTAAAAACACTGTCAAAAACAAAAATCACTGAAAAACATTGCAGGCGTGTTCAATCATCTTTCACACTCTACAGCAGCCAATCAATCGTGTTGTCCTGAATGTAGCATAATCTACAGCTGCCTAAATCAAATCCCTACTAAAATAAGGGAGATCAGCACAACCCTTAAAGGACACCGAGATGTTCCGTCATTAAAGAAGTGCAAGTAGCCCTTGATCCTAGATTCAGCAACTTCTGTTGTGTTTGCTTAACGCCTGATCAATATAAACGAATAAAGACTGTAGTCTGCAGGCATCCTGCCCTGTCAAATGACGCAAATCTAACGGCGTTACACGTAGATGTGTGGGTGTCACGCAGAGCTGCAGAGACAAAAAGCACCATGCAGCAGTAGAGTGGATTGCAAAGTGACCCTGTTAAAAGACATTCTATGTGTATGCAATGATTGTAATCACAGCATATCAATTTAATAATTAATGTTACATTAGAGTAAATAGATTAAAGACTTCTAAGTAGAATCTGATAATACAGAGCAAAGTTAATACAAAATACTAGTGCTTCTGCTATAATCACTTGTGCTCATTAAATGTAATTATTAATAGTACAATTTGTATTATTATTAATAATATAATTTTAAAAGTATACATTATATATAATGATATATTACGATGCCGTAATTCAATGTTTCCCCCAATACGATGCAGTGAGTAGAGCAACTTTCTGCTTATACAATGAGGCAAGATGCCAAGTGCAGGCTACATTCTCAGTGGTGATGTACAGTCCTGCTGGCTTACCCTGCTGTACAGCATAAATTTATCTGCCGAAGGAAAGGTTATTCTGCTCACTAAAGACATACAAGTATAGCCAGCATCACATCATCTTTCTCTCTCTACCTAGCCCAGAATCTTCCAGAATTAACCGGTTCAAGCCAAGAATAGCAGTCTCCTGTGTTTTGCTGAAGTCCCCAAACGCACTCCTCTCAAACAAGGCTGAGCCAGAGCCATTTGCTCTAAGAGAGAGAGAGGGGAAACACAGAAGAGACAGGAAGTTTCCATGAGAGCAGTTGCACCAAATAACCAACCATAAAGATTATGTGAAACACTTAATAGCCTGTTTCTACTCAGTATCAAATGAGTGATATTGGTTGTGCCTGAAACCTGAAAAAAGCTGCGTTTGCAAGTAGTGTACGGAGGTAGGAAGGCGTTAGATGTTAGCATAACATCCTTTCTGTCTAACATGCCTTCATCTGATTCGTTTTGAAGGTTTTTGATCCTGTGTTGCCTGTGATTTTCCATTATTATCTGCATGTGGTTCAAGACTGAAATTGGTATCTGATGGAGTGGTTAATAATCTATGAATGTACATTCATAATGTATGATTTTCTGGCAAGAATTAAGCATTTGTAGTCATTAAATATTTGTTTGGTTATCTCTCAGAAGAATTAGTTCTAGATCATTACACATGACAGTATGATGCTTTAGAAGCCGATTTGGAAGCCTGTGAGGTCATTAACTTACAGGGACTTACGTTTAGGACACAGCCATTTGCTTACGTATTTCATTTACATATCTGAAGGCAATTTCAGTCGTGTACATTCAAACTAACCAGCAGTCTGCAGTGAATTCATTCCCACAGGAAGAACCTCAAAATGTCCTCCACCTGTCATTCATGAGCTGTAGTTTTGGATCTGTTGATGTCAAATACATTCTGAAGGAAATGAAAGTCAGGTCCAGGTTGCTAAGCGACAGGGGGATGAGAGAGGCCCCAGATGGAACGTTGACGGAGAGAGATAAATCACCACTTCTCTTCTCCATCCACACATGCTCAGTGGGCGCCCCAGATGTACTCAAGAGGACCAAAGCGCATGTGCGCACCAACTAGCAAGCCCCCAGTATATGTACGCAAATCGTATGATCACAATCGCATACAATTCACCTGTCATTCACACCATGGATGATAACTGTAGTGAGAGCTATTACTATAAAGTTCACACTAGTCTGCACTACAACTGTAACAATACTGAATATCGTTGGAATCACTTTCAGAACCAATTTTTCCAGCTGATGAATGATAAAATCTTTGATAGCCAATCAGAATCCACCTGACATTAAAGAGTTGAGCATTCAAGTGGCAGACTACATAACTTCATTGCATGCTTATAACAACCAGAACGTTATCATCCATTGGTGTCGACGCTAATATTGTTATTGTTAAAGTTAACGATCTTGTTTCTGCAGAAGAAAACTCTTTGTTTTGGACCAATCACAGAAAACCTGAGTGACTACTTCTGGAAGATTAGCTCCTGACATTCTCACCTTTCACACACACAAAGCAACCCCAGATACATGAATTATAACACATGCACAGAGCTCTAAACATCAGCAAAGTTCACACGCATTACAGAAAATGCCCAGTGTCTTGGGTTGTTTTAGCAGCAAATATGAGGCCTGCGCCATTTCAATGGGCTCAAATGAAGCACCATTTAAGATCTCAGTTAACAATATATACAATCAAAGCAAAGGTTTCAGCATTTCCTGACTAAAAGCGAGTAGAAAATGAGCCTCAGACATCCTTGGATGATGCTGTGACGTGTGACAGCAGTGAAAGACTGTCTTGCAGTGGATGTTTGGCTATTTGAGTTTAACAGGCCAAGGGAGGCACGTTCTCAGCCCCAGCATGGAGGAGAAGACAATGGTGGGCCTGTGCCGTTTGAACCGCAATCCCTTTTTCAGCCGCTGTCCGTTTTCCGCCACATATAGTTCACCCTGCTGGGCGGCAGAGGTGATGCGGGCCACCAGCTCCCCATGTTCCACCGCCTCCTGTTCGGAGCGCACAAACACCTCCCTTAGCTCCTCCAGTTGTCTCTCCATCTCCCTGATGACACGCTGGCGCTCCTCCACCTCCAGGAGGCGTCGACGAGCTGCTTCGAACTCCATACTGGAGCTGGGGGTGACCAGCTTGGATGAGGGTGCTGTGGCAGATGCAGAGGGCGGCTCGGAGCCCGCCTGTCCAGCAGGGACTCTACGAAAGTCTCCCATGGAGATGGATCTCCGCTGAGAAGAGGGGGGAAGGAGGATGTTGGAAGAGGAAGCAGAAGGACGGACATTCGTCGTAGAAGGAACAGAAGATTCCTGCTCTGCATCGCTGTCAGAGTTTTCATCCTCGTGTTGGTGCTTCTTCATGTTTGCGCACGTCTGCTGCAGTTGTTTTCTGTCGAGGTGTGAAACACTAGTACTATTCTGTTTGTGCTGCCTTTTCCGTCGAGGGAGAGAGAGCTCAAGCACCGTTTTGATGCCTGTGAGACGCTCCATTCATTAATAACACAGCAGCCACCAGCGCTGTTAGCTCACACTGAAGGAGATTCGTCATACTCTATTGGACAAAAGGACACTGACTTTGCTGCAGCTGATTGGATGCTCGCCGTCTGTTTTCCTGCCCACTCAGCATCCCCTCTCTTTCTCTCTTTTCACTCTCTGCTGTCATCACAGTTGTCTACGTCAGCTCGTGCAATAAAAAAAAAAGCCAAAAAGTGGTTATTTTTCACCATTGCTGCTTGATCATACCATGTTCCCTCCCTCTGTGTGTTGCCCATAGCAACACAGCTTTATATCAAATTTTGTAGGAAAGTAGAATTGACCGCCCACCCCACACACACTCATACACATTTCCCTCTTTTGTTCTCTTTGAAGTTATTCTATCTTTCTGCATCCCTCTCACTTTTTCCTCCCCCGCTGAGGTCATAAATAGCCAAAGATGTAAGATCATTTGCAAATCCAACATTCCAGGAGCATGCTGTTGCCAAGCAACAGATCTTGGCATTCATAAAACATACGTTTTATGTATATTCTTGTATTCAAATAATACATAACAATAAATGTGCTATTTGTTAGGGAATTATTTAGTGTTCAAGCTAAAAAAACACCAGCAAAACATGCAGGTGAAATATTTTTCAATTAAGCAATATGGAATCAAAATTATGTAATATGGTATACAGTCAAACTGTAATATTTTTTACTGTCAAATTCCACCCTCTGATTTTGGACCAATAATTAATTTCTATAATTTCTTTAATCATTCTATAATTGTTTATATATAATTAATAATTTCTAAATTCAAGTGGCAGATGGAATATAATGAATGCTACAGCATTCATGTAAAATTCTAGTAAGAATGGGTATTTTTAAATTGGCTTAGTAGGCACCAAATAGGTAATTCAAGATTTACACATGGGAATTTATTTATTTATTTATTTAGTAGTAGTGTTTTTTTTTTTTCAAATTAGAATTATGTCTGTTGCCTGGTTGGATCTTTCCCTTATATTTGCACTATGTGTTTTGCGAGCCTGGTCTCATGAAAATGTGTATAAATAGTATGCCAAATAAAAACAGAAACTCGTAGTATTGATATGCAAAAATTGACTTTGGTGTGTATATGATACACACGTGTTTGGCGTGCATATAATACGCAGTTTTCGCATGCATATTATATGAAATTTATTGGTGTGCATATGATACGCAGTTTTCGCATACATATGATACACATCTACCCCCACAACCCTAAACCCATTGCGTAGCATATACACGGCAAAGTAAATTTTTGTGTATCAATACAAGAAGTTTTTGTTTTTATTTGGCATACTACAGGTATTTGTACGCACTTTCAAGTTGACGGGAATGAGCTGTTTGTAAATCGAAAATATGTTTACTCAGAGATATGGTTTACTGACATTTTTGTCTTGCACAGTTTCGTCCCTAAATAGTTTACAGCATTCATTTCAGAAAAATAGACAATTAGCTGAAGCTAATTAATAAATATAAATGTTTAAATTACGGGGCCATTGAATGCTTGAATCTGATTGGCTGACGAACATTCTGAGGTGTGTAATTATTTTCTTGGAAAGGCACGGCGAACGTAGTTCCAGGCAGCTCTCTTGACCACATTACAGTTCCCTATCACTTCGCAGAGTAAAACTGTGAAATTATAGTACTAACAAAAACAACAACATGACAGATGATTTTCCAAAAGTAAATACACATGACATTTCTCACTAGCAAGGTAATAACAGCGCTGTTTAGAGACGCTGCTGCAGAAAACCGTTGTGGGCAGGGGCGTTGCACAAGATCCCGGGCCCTATGCATAGGCAGTCCTGATGGGCCCCCATGACCCCCCAATGAAAATATCCAGGTAAAATAAAATATATTCAAGACTTTTCAAGGGCCCTCTCTTTCTTTGGGGCCCTAGTAATCAGTACTGGTGTTACCCCCAGTCCGACGCCCCTGGTTGTGGGACGCACAGAGGTAGCCTTATTCACACAAGCTCTCTCTCTCTCTCTTTCTCTTTGTGTCTCTGTCTCTCTTGCTCTCTTTCTAATAACTTCATTAATAGCTGCATTAGAATGCTATCAACGGCTCAAGCCTTGATTACCAGCTTTAAAATGACATTTTTGAACCAGCACAAGAGGCGTTGGATGAGATGCGGAAGAAATAATCCTACTGACAATAGCGATTTAAGTACAAATACAAAAACCGGACGAATCCCTTTAAATATATACTAAGAAACTAAATCTCAGATTTCAAATTCTGTCAATTTCACTACGAAATTCAAACACTAAATGCCACGTTGGTGATTTTTAATGTAGCCTAAAGTGATCTCTTATTCATCTCTTCTGCTTTACTCCTAGTTATAGCACAAAATAATAATTTTCAAATAATCAAGTGAATATAAGAAGGTATTCTGAAAGATACAAAATAACTTGTCTTAACCACAGAAAGAAGGTAATAAAACTTTTTTTTTTTTTTTTTATGAGAACTACCTTTTGTGCATTCTACTAGTAGCCTAAGTAGCAAAATAATTTGAGGGCTACACAAAAAACCTAATTTTGAGCTGATGTGTGTGGACTCTTTGAAAAACTCTCCATTTCCCCAGACCCCCTTCAGCCTGACACCACATCATTACAACCAAGATTAATGTGAAACCAGGCCTTATCATTACAGTGATGCTGGGAAGAGATGCCGCGGAAGTTTGGTCAAATCTCAAGAACACTACAGATAATGGGAAAATCCAACATTTCCGGCTCAATACTGCTTCAAAACCACTGGAAATGGCATTTGAACTCCACTTTGATACTTTACATACTCTAATTCCAAAGACAAGAGAAAATCACTTAAAGTTATTAGTGTTATCTGAACAGGCAATAAAAAAACGGACCAGCCTGGAGAAGATATAACAGCTGTGAAGCAGCAATAGTGATGTGATGAGCCCCATTTTTGTGGTTTGGACAGTGAAAATAAGATGGGACAGTACAAAGTGAGAATCACTCAGGCATGCTTTAAATAACTCTTTAAAAGCCCCTTCCATCTGAGATTAGAGCAGTTATTGGTAGGAGGGGGAGGGAAGGTGGCTCTCAGTGATGGATTAATGATGGATTTATTTCAGGCATTCCATCATCAGTAATGTTCAGAGAGGTGCTGCAGATGTTACTTTAGTGATTACATACAATGAGAGGATAAAGTGAGAGAGAGACAGCACGAAATTGTATTAAAGATGATGCTTAGGTCTGGAAAGAATAAGCTTGTCTTGTTATAAGACATTTGTTTGAAACCGAAATGACTGAAGTGAATGAGTTTAAACAAAATATTTAACTTTCTATAAATTTTTTTTGAGTTTATTATTTATTTTTTTTGTTTATATTATTTTTATTTATTTTTTTGTATTTTTTTCATAAAAAAAATTATACAATTTACACTCCTAGTCAAAAGTCTTTGAACGGTAAGGTGTTTAATGTTTTTAACGCATTCTCTTCTGCTCAACAAGCCTCATTTATTTGATCCAAAGTACAACAAAAACTATAAATATTTTTACTGTTTAAAACAACTGTTTTCTATTTGAATGTATTTTAAAATGCAATTTATTTCTGTAATTTCAAAGCTGGATTTTTAGCATCATTACTCCAGTCACATGATCCTTCAGAAATCATTCTAATATTCTGATTTGCTTCTCAAAAAATATTTATTATTATTATTATTATTGTTATCAAAAACAGCCGAGTAGATCTTTTTCAGGTTACTTTATATATAGAAAGTTCAGAAGAAACCTGTACTGAAAAGAATTATACTGACTCCAAGCTTTTGAATGGTATATGGTGTATAATGTTACAAAATATTTTTACTTCAGATAAATGCTGATCTTTGGATATTCTATTCATCAAAGAATCCTGATAAAAATGTACTCAACTGTTTTAAATATTGATAATAATAATAAAAAAAGTTTTGTTTTTTGTTTTTCATCAGCAAAGCAGCATATTTAGGATCATGTGACAATGAAGACTGGAGTAATGATCCTGAAAATTCAGCTTTGATCACAGGAATAAATTACATTCGAAAATATATTTAAATGGAAAGCAGTTATTTTAAATCTTAAAAATTTCACAATATTACTGCTTTTGCTGTATTTTGGATCAAATAAATGCAGGCTTGGTGTTCTTTAAGAGTTCTTTAAAAAACATTAAAAATCTTACTGTTCAGAAATGTTTGACTGGTAGTGTATATAATAAAAGTAATAACAATAGGTGACAGGGTTGAATATTTTTACCTAAATAAATCTGTCACTCAGAAGGAGTGTGTGTATTTAAGGGACAGTAGGGAGGATATAGGAGATTTCTAGGAGGAACAGGCAAAACAGATGGAGAGGAGAGAAATATGTTGGAGAGAGAGCGAGAAAGTAAGGACAGGATTAAAACCAGACAGACAGAGATACTGTATATACAAGCGCTTTCTCATTCATTCATTCATTATGGATTTAGACTCTCAAATAATCCCACCACATCATGGCCTAAATTCTGAAGTAAAAAGCTCTCATTTTGTCTGACTTTTAGTATATTAATCCAATGAGCAGATTAAAAATATAATATGCCCCAAGACTGCCAAATACATTGAGGTGCAGACCTCACATACTGTAGGCCAAATGATTCAGTGATTGAAAAAGAAAAGAAAGATTGAGCAAGACATACAGGACAAGTCATACTTTTTTCTTTTCTTTTAATAGAAAGGCATCAGGATGAAGGTTCTTTAATTCAGCCCCTTTACTGTAGAAGCAAAAGGCATTAATTTGCACCCCTTTACCACAAACATCCCAGCCCACCCACCCCAACATCAGGCAGGAGAAACAAACACATTTACACAGTAATACGACCGAATGCTGCGACTCCCAGCAAATAAAGCACTTTTTTTCTTCAAGGAAAGACAAATAAATCACAATTTTTTTTTTTTTTTTTTTTTTGTAAGATTAGGCAAGAATAACCCCAGATAGCATACAAAGAGCAAATAAGGTTTGGGAGAAACAGAATGCACAATTACAGAGACAGACTATGTTTTTGAACACTTTGGACACAGTGCCAAATTCTGTTCCAGTTACTGTTTTTAAAGTGACTGAACAATTTTCACCCTCATGTCATTCCAAACCTGTATCACTTTCTATTTATAGCCGAATTACCATGATATTCTTTTTAATAGGATGAAAGTGAATTCCTGGTCCTTAAAAATAGCTTGGACATTCCACTTAATATCATCTTTTGTGGAACATAAAAAGTAATACAATATAGTTTTGAAAAGACGTGGGGGTTAGTAAATTGTTACAATTTCCATTTTGAAACGAGCGATTCAGAGTAAAACTATTATTTTTAATAATCAAAACAATGAGACCTAGGTGCTTTTCTAATTGTTTATGTCAGAGCAAAGAATTTTCATAATTCTTAATTCAAGAATTGTGGGAAAGGGAATACAAAACAATACTTTTTGTGTTTGACTGGTAAAGGGTGCAATACTTGAGCAAGACAAGGCTTCATGAATTTGCAAGGCATCGCTAACAACAGCCTGAGCACAACACAGTTGATAGTTCCACCACACTAGGCATCTGAACGCAGGGAGAACAAGGAATAGGACAGACAAGGTAAAAATATACACAATCATTAAATCATTTCCTCAGCTGTCATATTTATACACTTTTGTGCTCAATGTGCCTTTATAAAATAACTTCTCTTTAAGCAAAACAACAACAACAAAATCAAAACACAGGAGACAGCATTCAATATCCAGAAAAAGCACTGGTCTAACAAGAGCAACATTTTTCCATGCCACAGGCTTCAGATGTCATCTCACATACACACTTTTTTTCATTCTTTACTTTAATAAACACAAGAAGACATTTCCTGAACAGTCCTCACCAGTGCTGACAGGTTCACCAAGCAAAAGTGCCGGGTCGGGGAAAACAAGAAAGAAACAAGACAGCATTGTACAAATCCATGCAGAAAGCACTCCCATTCTCCACTATGTTTAGGTTGATAGTCATGTGAACATGCTCACCGGATTATTATGGAAGATATATTTAACCTTTACTTGTCCATGTGGGTGAAATATTATACCGGAACATCTCTGCTTCTCCTAAAGCCCACTTTGAGCTTTTAGGAAGAGACTGACTAAGAGCATAGCAACTGAAAAGCTTCCAAGAAGAGACAGATCAAACATGAAATCCAGTTGAACAATCTATAGAAGTAAAAAATAAAATAAAAAGCAAAACTAACAAAAACTGAGAAATAATAAGAAACTCAGCAGTGTTGATTTTATTTATTACAGTACCAAGACAAATGCACTGGGAATATCATAACAGTATCCTTTACCCGGTTTTTTGAATTCTCTCTCTCATACACACACATAAACACACACCCCTACTTCTAAGGGAGAACGGAACCCTCACTGGCCACGCCCCTCAAACTTCATCAGCCAATCACCTCCCTTGCCTAGTGTGCTTGACAGCTCCACTGCAGTGCTGATGTCATGGGCAGGTTCAAGAGACCGTCTTTAGTCTGTAAAGCTTCAGTGTGGTTCTTTCATCCATCCATCCTTTCCACAACTGCATTCAGTCTGGAGTACTTCATGTCTCCTTCCCTCGTTCTCTACAGAGATGTGGAAGGAAGCTTTTTCACCCGTCTCTGCGCCAGGAATGAGGACTCGATGGGCTTCAGCTCAGGGGGTGGTTGGGAACTCTTCAGTGCTGAGTATGTGGCAGCCATCGCCCCCTGTGAGGACAGAGTTGGTGAAGTAATAGACCACCATTTACGTTCTATATAATAAATGTAAGAGCCTCATGGCTGTGATACCTTGACAAGCTTGGCATCTTGATGTTGTAGCTGGCTGTTGGGAAGTTTGTCTCTCTGAATGATCCACGGATGCTTGAGGACCTGCTTGGCTGTGAGTCGCTGGTGAGGATCCACATGGAGCATCTTAGAGACCAGATCCTGTGTGGAAAATCATGCGTGTGAGAAAATGAAAACCCTGTCGGAGTGGTTTGAATGGCTGTGTGGAATGGGGTGGGGTCATGGCCTACTTTGGCAGCATCAGAAACCGCGTCCCAGTTGCCTCCCGACAGAGTAAAACGTCCGCTCCCTATCCGACTCAGAATATCTTCTGGAGTGTCTTCTGGTCCGTTGGCAAATGGTGTAAAACTGGGACAGTTAAAAACCAAAAGAAAAATGAGTGTGGGTGTGTTTTCAGATTTTGTGTGTGTGCAATGTTTATCAATAATGTGAGTGAATGTGTGTTCTTACCCAGCAAGCATAGTGTATAGTAATACTCCAAGACTCCAAATGTCACAGCCCTCATCATAGCCCTGTCTTTTCAGTACCTGTAACACAAAAATGATAACTTTCAGCACTGTTATTGAGAATAATACTTGAAACTGCACCACACAGACATCACATTGACGCCAGAAAATTTAAAGCCACATAGAACAAACTGTCCTTTGGTACAAATAACTCCAAACAAAGTCCTAGCAAATGTGTTTTTCAATATCACTGTAATTCAAAACATTGGGCATTTAATATGTTTATTGGTCTACACAGAATTCCTCAGTCTGCTGTGAGAAAAAAACACTCACCTCGGGTGCTACAAAGTTGGCAGTATAGCAGGGCGTCATGAGGAGGCCATTGTCTGCCCGGAGTTGCTTGGCAAAACCGAAATCACAGATGCGCAGAGATTCTGGATTTCCAGACTCATCAACATACAGAATATTACTTGGCTTCAGGTCCCTGTGCACAACCTAAGAGAAAAAAAAACACAAGCGATTTTATAATCATTTAAATTTTCCTGCATAATTCACAGACAGCTACAAATGTACCTGCCATCTTTAGGGGCCAAAAGCATTTATATGTGCCAACTTGTAACCGTACCATTACTAGTGCAGCAGTTATGAAAAAGACGTTATAATACATTTCAAGATGAGTGTTAAAATTGCCCCCATAATAGGCAATTGTACCACTTGAATAATACATTTTATTAACCCATCTCAAATAAGACGATCCCCTAAGTAATAATATTATTGTTTTAATATTACTTAATAGTTTACAGTATATGGCACTAATTCTTTTGGGAATGTGTTTAAATCAAAGGTCTATAATATTGTGATAAAATATATGTAGTGTTACAGTTGCTCTCAATCCCTATTTACTATTATACTGGGGTAAGATTTCAATGAAGAGTGGTTTAATTTAATTGATTTGAGTACATTTTTTCCATTCTTCAAGTGTTACAATTGCCCCTAATCCCAGTTTACCATTATATCAGGGTAAGATTTCAAGGAAGAGTGGTTTAATGTAATTTATTTGAGCCGTTTTTTCATTTTTCAAGCTCTACTATATTATGTGCTATAAAAGGCTACAGGATGATATTAGGCCTCAAAAGCATATTTATTGTGGTTCTTCTGGGAAAGATGTCAACATAAAAACTATTTAATCACAATAACTGTTGCAAACAGAGGAGAGGGAACAGAGGGGAGTAGAACAGAAGAGGGCCTAGGGAAGAGCCTTGGGGAACACCCTTAGAGAGGAGGGGGAAAGAAAGTCTCTGTCACAAACTGTGAATCATAACAACATATTTTGTGCCAGCGGCAGGTCATTATCTACAAGACAAATGTAATTGTGTTTGTCCATGCATGTTTTCTCACCCCTTGACAGTGCAAGTATTCCACAGTCTTTGTGATAGTGTGCAGCACAGCACTAGCCTCTCTCTCTGAGAAAAACTTCTGCTTGAGGATTCTGTCCAGCAGTTCACCTCCTCGCATCAGCTCAGTGACCAGGTACACCTGCTTCCCATTATCATACACCTGCACCACAAGTATTTTATTTTTTTTATTAAACATGGAGTGGTAGTTTTTTGAGGTCTCTATATTGTGTAAATATAAAATTTCAATAATGCAGATGATTTCTGCAGATCAGTTAATTGTGAAATGATATGCTGTTGTACTTACATCTTTGAGAGTGATGATGTTAGGGTGCTGGCCGTATCTCAGCAGGATCTCAATCTCTTCTGATGGGTCGGTGTTTGTTTTATCAATTACCTATCAGAATTATACAATAAATCATGTACAGTATTAGTTACTTGAAGACCACATGTATCTTAAACTCTTTTAGTGAACATTGCTCTTTTAACTGAACATCACCAACAAAAAAGCTTTCAACAGCAAATATATTTTATTTAAATAAAAAAGAAATATAGCTTTATACTGTCTGAAACACAGATTTTACGATTATTAACTAGAGTTAGCCTATTTTCTAAAAAAAAAAAAAAAAGGGAACCAAATCGACTGTAAAATGCAGTTTCATCAAAAACAGAGTCACATATGCTTAGGTAATCTAACCAATTGGCTGATGCCAAAGAAAGAAAAAATCATTCAAAGCCACGTCAGTACAAAATTTTGAGAGGTTAACGGTGTGAGGCTCTAACCTTCACTGCATACTCTGTGTTGGTTGCTTTGTGTATGCAGCGTTTGCAGACAGAGAAAGAGCCCATGCCGATGTCCTCCTTCAGTATGTATCCGTCACTGAACAAAAGGTTCTTACCGTGAAGCTGCTGTTGGAGACAGATACACAAGAGAGAGAGAGCATTAGAACAGCCACACACACACACCGGTACCAACAGTAAAATCTAATAATTCTAATGAACACTGTACACACTGATTACATTCTTTTAAGCAAGGCACAAACACTACATACTATTATTACAGTTAGAACTCAACATAGCCAATGCTGGATAGCACAGAATGATGATATCACTAATACTGAGTAAACCAATTTACTTTGCGCAGAACTAAATTTTCACTAATAGCATCCTTCATTCACATTTAACCACTGTATCATCATCTACATTAAAGTGCATTACACTCACTCTTACATAAATCAAAGTGAAAAGGTAGAAATACTGCTATCTAGTGGTCAGCCATTTCAAGCTCACTTAATCATAAATCACAGGATGACTAAAGTATGTTCAGGGTTCAAAACAAGTTATAGTCTAACCTCAAGCAATTTAATGGTTTCATAAGTGAACACCACTTAAACAGTCCTTGAAGGTGTTAAGGTCAGATATCCTTATTACTTTCATCATTGCATAAATTTTATAGAATTTATCAACTTTAAACAGCCATGACAAGAAAAACTGGACACTGTAACTAGGCACAAAAAACCTAATTATGTTCTGTGCTAATTAACGGCATTCCCCTGGTTAACTCAAGCTTAACCTGAGCCCTGTAATACTGTTGTACACTGTCATAAAAGCTGACAAGGAATGTCACATTAACCACAGCTAAATACAAAGAGTTATTTTCAGATGTATTTTGACATATAATAGATCATTAACCTGTACCACAGGGTGTGGAGGGGGCCGAGAGGGCTCTTCTTTGCCCTCCTCCTCTAGCATCGCTGTGGCAACAAAGCTGAAGCCCCGGAAAAGCTGATGAGCCCCTGCGCTAGGGGGAACACCTGGGGAATCTGAGAAAGTCCAAGAAGCAGAGAAACCATGAAGCCCACACTCATACCCCACATTACGCATGCTGATGACATTTAAAAAAAAAAACTCCCAAAGATCCAAATTTATTGCAGTGAGCTCAGCTTGTAGATCAAGATGAAACCACAGCCATCTGTTGTATGGCTACCCTATTCATGAAGAGACCACAAAAACTGTGAAAGAGAGAGAGTTCACTTAAAGATTTATATTTTGATCATGTTATTCAATTCTTTCTTTTTTTTTTCTTTAGTGTGACATAGGAGATGCTGAACAGAATTTTCATGCTGCTCTTTTGAGCATGAAATTGAATGGAGACCATCATTAGATGTAACAAATCATGCAAGATTAAGTGAATAATTCAAATTTGGTCTACCCCTCAATCAGAAATATCCTACACTTTCAGAATACTTGATATAGTGTCTGGTGATGTAATTATAATTTGTATCCTTTTTGGAGTTTGACAGCCTCTGGTCTCCATCTACATTTATCATATGTATAAGAGCAACTTTCTGATAACATTTTGCTAAACAACTCCTTTTGTTTTTAACAGAACAAAGGCAATCGTTTAGGTTTCAAACAAAGTGAGGGTGGGTAAATGACAGCATTTCCATTTTTAGGTGAACTATCTCTTTAAATTCTCCAGTAGTTTGTTTTGAATGCCAACAACTCTTGCCATGGTCCAAAAAAAAAAAACTGTTGAGCACAAGACTAGTCACAGATCATAGAAACGATCCCTTACCTTTAGGGGTACGAGAAGTGAACTCTGAATCAAAGTAAAAGGTGTCATCAGGTCTGGCCACAGCTGGCTTGAATGGAGGTTTTATTTCTCGTCTAAAGAGTTTCTGAAAATAAATATAAAATCGCATTTTTGCACTGAAGCATTTAATAGAAATATTCCAATAGATCTGAAGGCATCTGAAGAACTTACATTCCAATCAATCGTCATGAAGAATGAATGGCGTTTGATTTCCTCAGCTCCATCTGGTCCAGATCCTGGTAACAGTTAGTGTATGAATAAAATACTTCATTTGAAAATACAGCACATTAAATGGAATTCTCCTGTCAACTACTCTTATCTAATGTGGCAAATATAATTTTTATATAATATAATTGACTTCACTGGAAAAGGAAGCTTATAGCATGATTACAGAACTATATTCATTACCCAGTCTGTTTGTAGGGTTCCTCTTGAAAAGAGCTCTCAGTAAGCTTTGAGCCTCAGCGCTCAGGAACTGAGGCATCCCTAACCTGGCTCTGAAGAGAAAACCAAACAATAATCATGACTCAAAAACTGATCAATGTTCACAACATATATGCTACTGTACAAAAGTTTTGGTAAGATTTTTTTGATGATTTTGAAGAGAAATTCCAATAGAAAAGCTTTCATTCGAAATTAACATTATAAATGACTTGCTGTCATCTTTGATCAATTTAATGTCTCCTTGCTGAATAAAAGTATTAATGTAGTGTAGACAAAGTCAATATTAATACATAATAGAGACCTATTGTTGTTTAACAGATTATATTGTTTTTCTTCCAACAACTTGCTAGTAACAAATTAGGCAAACCAATTAAATGGAAAATGATGCACTGAAGACTATTTCCTAGGACAAAAAAATGAGCCTAATCATAATGTAAAACACATTTATTCTAAATGCTTCATTTAAAAACAAATTTGAGAATATTATTTAAAGACTCTATAAAAAGAACAAAACTAAATGGATCCTCACTTCAGAATGAGATTCATCGTTTCTTTTCTGTCTTTTCCCTGGAATGGCAGTGAACCTGTAAGCATCTCAAACTGTAAGAAAAGAGAAACAGAAAACAACAATTAAAGCAAAATATATTAGACAAAATATAACTGACAGCAAAGCTGCACTTCTGCATGAATCCGTTCATACCATCAGTACCCCAAATGACCACCAATCAGCGCTGTGCGTGTGTCCCTGCCGGTTAACCACCTCTGGAGCCATGTACTCCACCGTCCCACAGAAGGAGTAAGCCTTCTTCTCATGGTCGATAGCCTCCTTACACAGTCCAAAATCTGAGAGAAAAAAACAAGATCAATCACACCAATTAACATTTTGACTGAAGTATGTCTAAATCCTTTGGTAACCCAGTGTTTTTATTGTACCTGTGAGTTTGATATGTCCCTCTTCGTCCAGGAGGATACTAGAAAATAGAACACAGAAAATGTATTTGTTAAGTGAGTCACGTTAAAATACAAATCTAAAGAATATCACACTCATACTTGACAGTAGGTAGCAGATTTCATGGTGTGTACATGTGTTTACAATGTCAAGCATCTCCTCAGTGAGTTTATGATTTGTGTGTGTGTGTGTGTGTTTGTGTATAAATTTAAGTACTTCTCAGGTTTGAGATCTCTGTAGATGATGCCGAGGCCGTGCAGGTGATCTAGACCCAGTGCCAGTTCAGCCAGATAAAACTTCACATCTTCTTCTGTGAACATCACCTGAACACCAAAGAGATGGTGTGAATACAATGTAGACAAAGAATAGGATATTGCGCTCATTGATATGAGTATTATATACCTCTTTTGACAGCCTGGTGAATAGATCCCCTCCTCTGAGGAAGTCCAGAATCAGATAGAGTTTACCCTCAGTCTGAAAAGCTGAACACACACCCACAAAGAAGTGCGCTTGAAGTCAATCTGATCTGTTAGTCATTACTGATAAGCACCTACAGCTTCCTCTATAATTTAAGGCTTCCGTCAAGCAGGTAAAATGCAAGATTACGATGTTCAATTACTCAATTGAATGTAATGACCCTGCAAACAAGGACTCTGAACTGTAAATAAATTTTAGGACCAGAATCATTCAGGAACACTGAATTGAAGTCATTTAATAATTCCTTCTTAATAAAACCACATGCAGCACAGCAATTCAATAATAGTGCCTTTTGTGACATTTTAAGAGATCGTCATAATTTACTCACCATCGTGTCATTGAAGCATCAAAAAGGATGCAAATGCCAAAAGACCAAATTTGTTAAGTTGTTATTTTACTAATTATATTTCAATTCAGGAGCTGTTGAATCTGAATCTTCACTACTTCAGAGTCAATAAATGGATGGCAAGATTTTTTGTGAATTACAACTTAAATTTTTCATGTTCTTCAAACAAAGCTATTGTGTGACTTCTGAAGTCTTGGAATAGGCTGCTTTTATGATACTTTAATGGTGCTTCTGCAGTCAACATTCATTAAAATTACATGGGAAACCAGTACCAGTACAGTCCTTAGAATCTCTCCTTTTGTGTACAATGGAGTTTTATGGATTTGGAATCGCATGACAATGAAAAAATTATGACAATTTTAATTTTTGAGTTAGCAATTATTTTAGGGAAGGGAAATGGCATGAGCACAGATTATTGATAATGTATCATAGACATCCCACTAACTCACCATAATGGAGTTTAACCACAAACGGATGGTTGACGTCTGCCAGGATGTCTCTCTCCATTTTAGTTCTCACACGATCCCTCACTGTGATGAGAACAATTTCACATGGGTCTTGAGGAAATATCTGGCCACAGCTAACAAAGTCAACTTGAGCATGAAAACATTTTTTTTCTGCAAGTGACTGAGGTACATAGCAGCAGATTCAAATTAGCGGAAGTCTGAAGCAGAAGTTCATCAGATAGCATGTGTTTGTAGGGAGTGTTGTTATCAGTTCTTATTAGATCTGTGAAGGCTCTCTTTTTAGGAACAGAGAGAAAGGAGGAGGAGAGAAGAAGAGATAGCTTCTGAGATTTCAGTGAACTGACACCTGAACCTAAAACCTCAGGTTTGTAAGCATGGTGGGATTTTCTGTCATTGGGGTGCACAGTAAAAAAAACAGGAAGTAAGTGTACCCGCAGAGGACTTACCGTTAATCTGTGACCTCGCTGACACTGACACAAATTCAGATTCAGAGTTGAAGGAATACACCAAAAAATATGCCAACAAAATAAATATTGTGTATAGTGACACTGCAAATCCCATCTGATACTGTAGGTCTGACAATAATATATGAAAATCTAGTAAATTCAAATGGTAAATTCATGATTGGTGTTATCCTCAGGGTTGGTATCTGTGGTTACACAAAGACTGGGAGTGACACAAGAGTACAGAAAGAAAAACAGGCCAGGAGAACAATGTGAAACGAAAGCAGCTGTTGCTGCAGCGCTGTATATGTTCGTAAAGGAAGCTTGTGTGGTTTGTGGTGTGTGTGTTTACACTGATGCTGTACCTTTGAGTGTGGCCTTTCTCAGGACTTTCATGGCGTAGAGCTGATTACTGTCAGGAGGGGTTACCTTTCGTACCAAAAACACCTGTGCGTGCACACACACACACAAAAAAAAAAAACATACTTTCACTTTACAGAGTTATTAAACTGTTGTGCTGAACGTTCACTGAAAGCAATTCAGGTTAAGTCCGATTTTAAAGTGATAGTTCACCCAAAAATGAAAATACTGTCATTTATTACTCGCCCTCATGTCATTCTGAACCCACAAGACCTTTGTTCATCTTCAGAACACAAATTAGGATATTTTTGATGAAATCTGAGAGCTTTCTGACCCTGCAAATGCAGCAACGCAACTGACACGTTCAAGGCTCAGAAAGGTAGTAAGGAGTCAGACATCGGTAAAATAGTGGTTCAACTGTAATTTTATGAAGCTATGAGAATACTTTTTGTGCAAAGAAAACAAAAATAAAGACTGTATTCAACAATTTCTTATCTTCCTTGTCAGTCTCTATTGCACGTTCATGACAGTACCACGACTTTATGTGTGTGGTGCTGCTAATGCAGAAGCCGGCGTTCTGAATTTTTTTTGCCCAGCCTTACTTATTTGAACCAGAATATACAGAAAATGAACTAAGAGAGATGGATGTTCTATGTCAGAACACTGGCTCCTGCGTCAGCAGCACCACTCACAAAGTCGTGCTACTCACATGAATGCACATTGAAGACTGGTACAGAAGAGAAGAAAATTGTTGAATGAAGTCCTTATTTTTGTTTTATTTGTGCATAAAAAGTATTCTCGTATCTTTATATAATTAGGGTTGAACCACTGAAGTCACATGGACTATTTTAAAAATGTCCTTACTACCTTTCTGGGCCTTGAATGTGTCAGTTGCATTGCTGTCTATGCAGGGTCAGAAAGCTCTTGGATTTCATCAAAACTATCTTGATTTGTGTTCTGAAGATTAACGAAGGTCTTACAGGTTTGGATGACACGTGGGAGAGTAATTACTGACAATTTTCATTTTTGAATGAACTATCCCTTTAAAAGCACTGGGATATTTACTGCTATTAAAAGAATGTAAAAACTCATAAAAATTTTAATTCACAACAAAGGAACTGGTTCATTTTTATTTTATGAGACAATAGAGGAAGTATGAGGAAGTTGTATTTAATTGAATGACAGGAAGAGAACTTGTCTGAATTGTAATTCAAAGAAATTCATTGCCCGTAAGTGTAAATATTCACAAATGAACAAGTTATTACTAAATGTTGTTACACTTAATTAGCAAAAAGGTCCTCAAATGTCTTGCCATTGAGATTAAGTATTGTTCAGAATGGAATATCTTTCCAGTAACATATTATGAATTCACGAGTTCACACTTACGTATAATTAGCTGAAGTATGATAATGCGTATTTGGCGTGCTGTCCGGGAAAGGGCTCCAAGCTCGGGAATGGCCCGAACCTAGAGTACCCCCCCTCCCCGTATAATTGTAAAATTAACTCAAAGTGGGGAGATGGGGTGGAGGAGGGATGCTTATAAACCGTCAATGGATAGAGACCAAACCTTCAGTCAGTAGTGAATATAAATCAATTGTGCATATAAATCAATTAAAATTGAACAAATGTCAATAAAAATTATAATAATGATGATATGGGCGAGGGATGTGCTGGTGGATTGCAGACTCCAAATTCATTCATGTTTGCTCTGGTCCAGAGCAGTAAAACCCTCTGAACATCATCACAAAATCACCATTAACTAGCTTTTGCTTAACAGTATCTTATATAAGCTATATACAAGGACCACACCTCAAAGTCAACAAATACAAGACGTCTATGAAGTTTGTGCATATGAGACTCTCTTTACCTTTCCAAAGGAGCCCTGCCCCAGCACTTTGAGCAGCTCGAACTGTGAGGGGTCTGCTTTCTCCGCCCCCTCCTTAACAACATGTGTGATGTTGATCTCCTTGATGTCACCATCTTCCTACAACACAAGAGACAGAGGCGGAAATCAACCACAGCTTCTGTCAGGGTATTTGACATAAAACATATACAGAGCAGACAGCCGAATGGTCAGCAAGACGAGCTTGACTATTAAAGCTCAAAGCTGGCTTAAGTGGACATAATCTCCAATGCTGGAGGTCAATGAACGATAAGCCATTCTCAACATATATAGCTATATAATAATTATATGAGGGATTATGTTAAGGGATCAGTTGCATGTGTATCTTGAATTGAACCTGCAACTTCTGTGTTATCATCCCAGACCATTAAGGCTCCACCACCACCACTTGTTATTCGATAGTTATTTTGCAAGTTTCAGCAGCAAGGGTGCAGTTGAGATGAGTGAGGAGAAGTTCTTGAGAAGGTCAAGAATGCGATTTAAAGCCACATAGAAAAACACTTTAAACCTATCAGATCAGAAAGTGTGATGACTAGCAGTTTATCCTTCATTAAAGCTGATAGAAAGCATGTAGGCTTTGCTGAAAGTGAGGTAAACATGTTTAGGAGGAAATGGTTAATGGTCGAATCAAAATTAAGCTCTGAATTCTGAGAACATGGTACAATAAAAGCCCACAAACACTTCTCACTAAAGAGCACTATCATATCAAACCCAGTTAGACTAATATCAGATCTACTTAGAAAAACCTACAATTCTGACTAACTGACCAACAAAGTTATCACTGGGATGGAAACATTACCAATACGTCAGTAAATAAATCATTTAAAGGGATTGTTCCAACTAAAATTAGAATTCTGTCATCATTTACTCCTCCTGAAGTTGTTCCAAACTTTTTTCAGTGGAACAAAATATATTTGAAGAAATTTTTTTTTTCATACAATGGAAGACTATGGTCATCGAAACAACTTATACTCTACAGAAGAGGTCACACAGGTTTGAATGACATGTGGGTGAGTGTGTGTGTGTGTGTGTGTGTGTGTGTCTGTGTGTGTGTGTGTGTGTGTGTGTGTGTGTGTGTGTGTGTGTGTATGTATGTATGTATGTATGTATATGTATATTATATATATATATATATATATATATATATAGATATATATATATATATATATATATATTCACTCTGTAGACAATCAGAAAAAAATACTACAGCAAGAAATTCAGTTTATGCTCACCAACTTTTCTGCACATGAATAAATTGGCCCTGAGCTCAGATTAATTAATTGATTTCTTTTACAAAAAAATGTTACAAATTATGACACATTCATCTCATTACTTACTTCAAAAACCTCTCAGTTTTATCAAGGTCTGAAATGCATTTATTTTTGGGTGGCAATGTGCTGCAGTTTTAATGCCGAACACAAGTCAGCTTAAGTTCAGAAAAGGAAGAATTTCAGCATTCGACAGGTATTAGGGTGTTTCTAACACTTGTATCATTAAAAAGAGAAAAAAAAAACAGTGTCACAGAGCTCTGAAACACATATCATAGCTGTTCCCCTGCGGATGTACCACATGAAAGATGCATTTGAGGTCTTATTTTAAGGACGACCAAATTTAAGCGGCAAACATCTGACAAAATCAAACTAAATCGGAGTGTTTGACTTGTAAATGACAATTAATTAAAGAAAAGTTTGTTTACATATACATACAACCAATGTTACCCTATTCAACAAAACAAATAGTCTCTAAATACAACCATCCTAGCAACAAACTACAACTCCTCTACAAAGCAATGCCACTATACTGTGTGTGTGTGTGTGCACTGACCGTCCACGTCGTGTGTTCATCGGTTAAAGCTGCACTAGACTGAGCCGAGTTTGTGGTGCTGTTAGTCTCCTCTCTTGACTGAGTGGCATTCGCTAAAGCCTTACTGTGCTGCCTCTTGAACAGGTAGAGCCTCAATAACTGACTGACTTTAAACTTCCTCTTCTCTTTCTCCATCTCTTCATCCCTCCTCTAGCCAGGGTATTCCACTGTTACCCCCATCCACCTGCTGTCGGTGCAGCCATGGACAACAAAACTCATCCCAGAGAAGGAGTGAGCAGAGTCTGGCAGTGTGTGTGGAGTCAGGGTGTGTGCTCTGCCCTACTTGACAACTACAGTGAGGCACGCAGGAAGAGGAAGCAAGAGGCTGAGACCGAGACCTGAAAACAGAACTGGTGAGAAAAAAAAAAAAAAACACAGAGAGAAAGAGATGGGGGGGGGTGAAGGATGTGACATAGTGATGTGAGACAGATGGGCTAATAAAAAAATAGATTGAAGAAAGAAAAAAATAATACATTTATTATATATTAGGAGGATTTAAAAAAATATTTTAGTTATTTTTATTAACATTACTGACAAGAAAGTAAGAAATACACAGATCCAGAAAAAGAAAGCTGACTAAGATGTAGCTCAATGTCTCTTTCCCTCGGGTGGACACTTAAATGCTCATTCTGTCCCATAATGCCTTGCTGACTTCCCCTCTCACTCTCAACAGAGCTAAAAATACGGTGGTGCTTTAAAACAGGTCTTCCTCTGACCCTAACCAGTCCAGCCTGATACTACAAGCAGAAGTCATAATCAACATTAAGGAAAGCTATTAAAGGTCAGTTTTAGGCATGTCCCAGTGCTCCTCTTCCTCTGCTGTTAGAACCCAAGCTGACAGACAGTGTGACAGCGCTCAAAGAGGAAAGCAGGAGGGGGCAGAAAGCTCAGAAATCTTACCTTCACATTGATATCAGCAAACTCTTTCTCTACCCAGGTGATCTGTGACTTGTACTGCTAATGTGGGGTTGGGGAGGAAGAAGCGAACAAAGAGAGAATCAAACTAAGAACAAAATGAAGATTTTCACTGATGAAGCACCTAAGAATTCAAGAAACTGAAAGTCAATTCTAAAGTCAATAAAAGCTTTGGGTGAGAAACACAAGACTGAAATTGACATTGCTATTTAATGATAATCTTCCAAGACTACATTGTTCGGACAATCTCAGATCGATTGTTTTAGTGCAGATCTGGGCATGATTGCTTTGCTCATATATTCCTACAAAAAACAAAGTTAAAGGAGAAAACATGCCTCTGGTTCTGAAATAATAAATGCTCTAAATGAACTCACATTAAGCCAGTGAGTTGAAGTTGAGAACCAGTGAAATTGTGAAATGGGTTTATTTAAAAGATTCCAATACATTTACATTTTGTCATTTAGCAGATGCTTTTATCCAAAGCGACTTACAAATGAGGGCAATAAAGAGATTACAATTAAACTTCACCTCCAGAGTAAATTTCAGACCATTGCTTCAGAAGACTTTTAATATAATATAGACCTTGTTGCACTATAAAACAGTGACCGGCACAATCTTGATGGTAAATATATGATAGCATTTTCATTTTTCATGTGAACTATCCCTTTATTTGCTGTCATAAATAACTTGAATTAGTTGTTCAGTGTTGAAACAAAAACACTGTATCGGTCGAAACTTCCTGTTACAGCTGAGGTTGAGAGAAAGAGAGAGAAACTTGTCTAATATTCCTTCTGCACTCACTCGTGCATTCACCGATGACCTTTACCACTCAACACTGTGTAACAGAACTGTTTAACTCTATATAAAACGACTTATTTTATCTGTCACTTTACTTTCACTCTGCCTCAAAATAACTGATACCACAACACGATCGCCAACAGGGAAAACATATGCAAAAATTAGCACTTCCTCTGTCATTATTTTGTAATGAGCACATCTTTCTCTGTAAGCTCTCCATTACGTACAGTTGAACTAAAACGACTCCTGTTTCTGACAGAAATTTTAACTGGACAATTAATAACTGATATAAACACTGAATGAGAAAACATACAGGATTTAACACCAAATATATTTTTCGCAATGCTGAACAAGCCACAAAGCTACAGGCTGCAGCTTTCTGCATCGTAAACCAGACGTTTCCTGTTTCAGAAATGTTCAAACCAGTTCGGTCACACAGAAAAGTCATAGCGAAACAGCTTACAAATGAGGGCCGTGTCGACAAAAAACTTGTTGAAAAAGTTTTAAACAAGAAAAACATTAAGCGCAAATCAACACAAGTCACAACATAGAAGATAACGTCCCATCTGGACCTCTCGTTCCTAATCACATCAGAATAGAGCGTGTTTCCTGTAGCTCTCATCTCTCATCCTAAACAAACCTCTCTACCCCTCTTCTCTCGATTCCCTCGGGTGAAGGACAAGTACACTTGCCTGTTGCATGCGTGGCTTGGTGCGGAAGATATGCCTCCACATCTCCACCCTGATCCATGACACTAAGGACAGAGGCTTCAGCGAGGGCTGTCCGTCACAGGGCTCTCTGTCTCTCTCTCACACGCACAGACCTCTTGAGTCATTAGAAATGGGGAAATGTCGAAAAATGCAAGGGACAGAATGGTGATGTGCATTTATGTGAGGAAATGGCGAAAACTTTAGATAAAAACCACGTTAACCTGAGTCACTCAATTCCTTTCTGGGTATTGACACAGACGTGTTTCCACACAGGCTTTAGCTGCGGAAGAACAAGCTCAAGCAAATAGGTGTCATGTACCATGCGGATATGCGCCCACCGATTTTTGCTCACCACTTGCGCAATCTACTAGCATCTCCAACTGTTGAGGGGTTTTAATGTTGTTTCATTTAGAGTTATAAGAAGCTAATGTTTTAATGGTGCTGTTGTCATCAGTGGGGGAAAGTAAACACAATGACCTCATATTCCCAGCAAAAAATGTTATACACCAATTAGTGATATTTAGTATTTATTAGCTTATCTATTTGGGCTCTTGTATTTGAGTTAGCAAAGCACGCCACTGCCAACACTAAAAAACCACTGCCAACACTAAAAAAAAACACTGCCAACACTAAAAAACCACTGCCAACACTAAAAAACCACTGCCAACACTAAAATCATGGGTTTGACTTCCTAGCAATGCGATGTAATTCATTATGCATAAAAAATATCCCAAGTGAAGAATCTTAGAACTACTGGTGGCATATTTAGCAATAAAGTTATCAAATAAAATTTGAGTTAGTCAGGAAAAATAATTGTTCAATAAAATCGCGCAGGTTCAATTTTGTTAACCTTAGTTTATGCATTGGGTATCCAACTACAGTAACAACGAACAACACTTTTATACAGCATTTATAAATCTGGGTTAAAATTCCTTTCTGTAAATGCAAACATATCTTTACCATTATTGACCATTACTTAACGACGTACAACATATAAAGTATATTTATAAATTGATATAAAGCTACACTACAGTTTAAAAATTTGGGGTTGGTAATATTTAGTTTTTTATGTTTTTGAATTCTGTCTCTTTTCCTCGTCAAGACTGCATTTATTTGTTCTCAATACAGTACAAACAATAATATTGTGAAATACTATATAAAAATAATAATTAAAAAAATGCTTTTTGTTTTAATAGGCTATACTTTAAAATGGAATTTATTCCTGTGAAGCCAAAGCAGAATTTTCAGTCGCCTTCAGTAACATACAATCCTTTAAAAATCATTCTAATATGCTGATTTGTCGCTCAAGAAACATATCCTGTATCACAGTTGAAAACAGCTGCTTAATATTTTTGCAGAAACTGATGCTTTTTCAGGATTCTTTGATGAATAGAAAAAAAACTATTTTTAACAGAAATCTTTTGTAGCATTAGAACCGCCTTTACTAATGATCATTTTAATGCCTTTGCTAAATAAAATTATTAATTTCCCAAATTTTTAAATGACAAATTCATTACAATGATTTGAAACTTACTGTAAAAATTTGGATAAAAACAAGAACTTTTTAAAATATGTGCTCAATCTAATTCATATTTATGACCCTTTACCAGCACACCGAAAGATTCGTGACTTCCCAAGGACGTCTACACCTTCCCCATTTACCCGCCAGATAAAAAACTAAATGATGCCTGTGGTCAAGTTGTCCCCACAGCTTCAGCACAACAACACACTCTCACACCTTCACTACTCAGCCTCCAAAACCATCTGAATGCAAGTTGCAACAGTCACAGCTCTGCGTGTGTTGCTAAGCAGCGAGCGCGCGTCTCTTTGCGTGGCCACCTGTTGCACTGGATTTACAGAACTTCTCATTCCGAACAAAGACGCGCGTGCAGCTGCTGTGTGAGCGGAAGCGATGTGCATCGGTCACGCCAATCAGCTGGCAAAGGGCTCGAAGAGGCTTAAGAATTAATTGACAAACATGAAGTGGGGGAAAACTGTCTGAGTCTCTTTGATCAGTGAAAGGTGTTTATGAATATGTATGCCACCCTCATTATCTGAGCGAATAAACATGAGATTCTAATGAGCAGAGAGTAGTCTGGTTGAGCTGGTGGTAAGTGGCTGAGCACTTCATAGTTTAAGAGTCTCTGAGAGGGACACATTGTTTTGGAGTCTCTTAATTTGGAAGCAGCGAATGGGTGCCAATTCAGCGCTGTAACCGGCCGCTAGAGGGCAGCGTGGGTCTGTGTAGAAGAGTAAATGTCAAAATGCTGTATATAAAATAGGGTTATGGAAACACATTAAAAAAGAAAGAAGAAAAGAAACGTTGAAGCACTACACTTTCTTTCAGAATTTGCACGGCGACATCCAACAGCAGCACAATTCAAACAGACACGTACAGTGGGGCTTGCTTTTGTTTTTATACTGACATAATATTTTCTATCCAATAAACCTTACCCATACAGAAACCTTTCTGCATTTATATTTTCATATAAACATAATTTATTATTTTCAATCATTTATTTTCCTCATAGGGACTGCCGGCTCAAAAATGTCAGGTTTTACTAACCTTGTGGGGACATTTGGTTCCCACAATACAGGCAAATCTTGACCACACAAAAAAACTGTCCTAACACAAATAACATTAGTGTACTTATTTCAGAAAGCCTAAAAAGTAACATTGCCAAGTCTTTATTAGAGCAATTTATTTCCTATCAGGGATACACCGATCTGATTCAGTATTGTTGTTTAAAGGGGAATGGTTATTATCTGATCTAAACCTCAGTCTTGAGCAAATTCAGTCTGGACAAGCATCTGTAACCTGACGAGCAGCTCATTCAGTAAATCTTATTACTGTCAGACTCTATCGAACGCTAGACTTTTCAGCAGAGATCAGCATATAGCATATGCTGCATATATTCAGCATATATTCAGATATACACAAGTGATCTAGCATATTTTCTGGATATCAGTATTGATCTTCTGTATATAATTGACGTTCTGAATATACTTGATTTGTTCTTGATTTGTTTTGATTTTAAAATGTGAAGTTGTAAAGATGAACATTATTTTTATTAATGTTCACTGAAAAACCTTGTTCCGGCAAAACTGTAAAGTGCTGAAAATCAAACAAGCCGTATAGTTGCTCTAAACACACTGGGGAGGTTCCTGTTCTGATTCCTGTTTCCTGTTATTCTGTGATTCCGGTTGCTTTCCTACACGAACACTGGTGCTTGCGGTACAAGGTTGCTGTATCACATTATTAAACTACATTAATCACAGTAACTGCATTTTTAACCTCTGAGTTATGGCATTTATGAATACTCCCCTCTCTCTTGACTTCTGTTTCTGCTGTATTCATCGTAAAATCTCACTGGTTCAAATTCCCATCACATGTAACAGTACATTAAACATCTTCTGCCTGGCTGTGATTATATGACACCATACCTTAGTTTCATTTTCAGTGTGGACAGAGAAATTGCTTGTCGCACTGCACCTGGTTAGGACACAGCGTGACAATTCACCAGCTGTACAGAGTATAAAAAAAACTCGTCATATTTCATCTGGGCTTGCAGATGAAACAGACTCCGAGTCAAACAAATCACCATTACAAAATGTACTTAAAGACAATAAAACTCAATGTAATAACTGTGAAACAAAAAAGTATGAATCATTTCATTTCTATTGAGTGATGTAAACAAAAAAAACAAAAAAGTACACCTCGATGAGGTTCATATTTCTTGATAGTGGCATGACATCTGTCACACACACACACACACACAAAAAAATTAGAGTGGCAGCGTCCATGCAAATTAGATGAATGTGATAACTGGAAAGTGCAGTTGAACCTAACCTTGCTGCTTAAGTGAACAGCCTGTCTGACACAGAATACTGAAACATAATAGCTTGTTAAAATGCAAATAAATTCAGGGAGTTTGGAGTGCGTCACGTCAAGTCTGGAAGGGCTAAATATATGCAGTTTCTAACAGAAGAAGAGAGGAAAGGCTGATTACTCAATTAGGTCCTCTTCCTCCAAATATTTTTTTTTCTTTTTATGAACTACCAAATATTCAAGATTGGAGGGAGACTGAATATGCCATGGAATAATCATATCGGTCAATCGGACCAGCGCCCTTAATGTCTACACTGGTTACAACATATCATGTATCATTCTGCTCTGTGTAAGTGCTCTGTAAATGTGCAGTTATTCATAATGGGGAAAATTTGTCTAATTATCAGATTAGAATGATATTTGAACAAATCCATAATTGAGTAACATATTAGAAACTCTCTGTTTATCCTCATTGATTTGGGCACCATTTTCTCATTTTAAATTCAAACTTTCAACCTTGATCAGCATTACATTATACTATATTTCTTCAGGTCAAAAGTAAGCTTCAGGTCAAAATTAACTCACAGCCCCTGTCAGATGAATATGGGAAAGGGTCCATTAAAGGGCCATTATAGTTCACCCAAAAATGAAAATTCTGTCATTAATTACTCACCATCATGTCGTTCCAAACCTGTAAGACCTTTGTTCATCTTCGGAACACAAATTAAGATATTTTTGATTCAATAATAATAATAACAATAATAAGACTAAACTATAATATAAATTTAATGTAATATAACAATATTTATGATTTTAGTTTGAATGTGAATCGTTCACATTAATAATATTTAAATGATAGCCAATATGAGATAAAATACTGTAAATAAAAAAAAGATGAAAAAAGTCACTAAACACTGATTTTATATTAAATTTGAATAACTGGATTTAGCAAATTAAGGTGACATAAACCCTTAAGACTAATTTCAAGTACATGTTGATACAGCCTTTCACAACAGAAGAACAAAGAAAAAGATAAGGGGCGTAAATGGAAAGCAGGCCTTTTTCATTATTGCTTCAAGCTACAAAGTCCAGAATATATATATATTTTTTTTTTGCACTTTGAGACATGATTTAATACATCAGAGAAGAGGTGCAGAGGATTTCAATCAATGTTTAATTAGTAAACCAGTAATTGCATCATTCTGGCAATGACAGAAAGCCATCTGTAGAATCTAGTGTCTGAGATTTGTGAATGAATTATACCGGTCAGGTGTGAATGGAAGATTAGGGTTGTGGGGGGTGTCAGAAAATAATGGGAGTCATTGTAGCGATGAGGACGAGCAGAGTAACCATGGAAACTGCTGTCAGGATGGAGACAGGTTTGAAGATGAGAGCCATGGGAGTGTCAGAGGGCTCTATATAATCATATGCATGTATCGTAATTTACATGAATTATACATGTAAACATTTACATTTTCAAACAGATAACCTTTTGGATTAGGACAACGTGGTCCTAGTTAATCTCATTGTATAAGAATACACAAAGCTGGTGTCCGTTATACCTGTTCAAGACGAAAAACCAGATGACCTTAATACTTGCGTCACACGCTGACTCTGGACAGAAATATTCGAAGCTGTGATGTTTGCTTGCGCGCATACACAAACCCAGACAGAACTGATTAACGTGCACACACACACACGCTCTGAGATTAATGTTGTCCCCCAGCACAAGACAGCACAGCTCATTAATTCATAACGCATGTTCTGTGGAGGCCTGTTCAACCCAGGACACCTTAAACAACATGCACCGACCCCAAACACACCAGCACTTCCTCCCCAGGCTCTCTCATGGATACAAAAACTACCGCTACATGTTTTTCTTAAGGGCAACAAATAACTGCATATCCCAGCTAGCTGGACAATTAAACAATAAAACAAGACAAGGGTTGTGAATCATCACCTTCGCACGCCTCTGAGGGAATTAGGGGGCTACGGCTCCCCTTTAACATAAAACCCAATCAGCTTCTGTTCACCACAATAGAAAAAAAGAGAAATTCAATGGATGATATTGAAATTTTTAAAGTGACTACTTTAAAATTAATTAAAAATAAAACACTACAAAATAAAATCAGTCTTTTTAAATGCTACAAGGAAATGTATTAGTGCTGTCAAATGATTAATCTGTGAGTTTTTATTTACATAATACATTTATGTGTACTGTTTATTTACTATGTATATATAAATATATATACCAGTGACCAGGGCTCGAGGGTGTTTAAAATGAAACACATTTTAAAATAAGTTTAAATAACTAGCCTAAATAGCAAGATGTTTCTTGCTTTAATTTACTCCCTTTTATCGGTTGAAGAATTATGATTCCAATTGGCCTTGGAAAACTTTGATATATAGTAAAGGTAGCCTGATTAAGTAAAATGGGATTTCTAAACTTGGAAAATAATTAAATCTTACAAATAATGATCCCCACTTTATATTAGGTGGCCTTAATTACTATTTACTACATATATCAAAAGGTAAGTATGATGTACTTACTGTGTTCATATTGTATTGCAAAACACTTTTGCTGCTATTAAAGTGGGATACGGGTGAGGTTAGAGACAGGTTTGGTGGTATGGGTAGGTTTAAGGGTGGGTTAAGGCGTAAGGGATGGGTCAACAGTGTAACTAAATGTAATTACTGAAATTAATTAAATATGTAATTACATGCATTTTATAAAATATAAGTATAATGTAAAACATGTATGTACATAATAAGTGTATATCTGGAATCATGAAATTGAATTACTTTATGAAAATCATGAATTATTAAATATTTGTCATCATTTACTCACCCTCAAGTCACTTGATACCATGCATGACTATCTTTCTTCAGTGGAACGCAAAATAATAGAAAAAATTAAAATAAATTGTCATTCATACAATAAAAGTCAATGGGGTCCAATATTGTTTTGGTCCCATTAACTTTCATTGAATGGTTGACTTTCATTTCTGGTTCCCACAACCCTAAAAATGGATACATTCTTGCTTGAAGGGTTAGATGTGGCTAAGAACTGCACGTGGCTAAGAACTCTCCACATGCTTTGATTATGGTTGGGAGTACAGGGCGCACAGGGTGATCAGGCACAGGTGCGGGGGAGTAGCATTCAGAGTCTGTAAAGAGTTTTGGATCAATACCATCATTCTGCTAAAAGTCATTTATGTTTTGCGTGAAGTGAATGAGATTTACACGTGTGATAGCAGACAGACACATCAGCGTCGATTTGGTGACTCACTGCAATATTGACTTTAGCTGAATCAACACAGCAAGCACAGCAAAGCCTTGGCTAACCAAAGCACAACCTTACAATAACGAACCATAATTCAAACAATATCTGCTGTGATTATGTTTCCAGCAGACAGCGGCAATTAAGGGTAATGATTAATCCACTTAAAACCTTCGGCTTTGACCAGGGTGACGTGAGAGAAGAAAAACTGAGAGGAGAAGAGCAGATTAATCAGACTTTGTAAAGCAGGGGTGCCGTGTCCGCACAGAGGGCAGTAGTTTAAGAGCTCAGGTGGAGATAAATTGTGATACGCTCACACCTGAATTGAGTGTCTGAAGGTCAGCCAAGATCAGCAGTATCCTGAGCAGTTAAACAATTGATGGATGTGAAGTAGACAGGCATCTTCAAGCCTGGCTGACTTTTCTCATTTCTATAGGACTGTTGATAAATGGAACAGAGATGTGTGTAATTTAAAACACTGCCGCAGCACAGTGTGTCTGTCACTTCAACATGACAAGAGTGAGTGAGAGGTAGAGCCTGAGAGGAAGCCTTAAAAGAACAGTTCACCTCAAAATGTCTCTCATCATTTACTCACCCTTATGACGTTTTGTGTTTTACAGGTTTAGAACAAGATGAGGGTGAGTAAATGATGAAAGAACTTTCATTTTTGTGAGAACTATCCATTTAAACTCCACACTGCACTAAATAAACTTTAGCATCTAGTTATTAAAAAAAAAAAAAAAAAACAGGATACAATTGGGAGCTCAAATTTGTAAATGCATTTGCTATAGATAATGGAAAGTGTTAGTGCAACAATACCTCCTAGACTAGTCATCAAAAGCATGCTGCATATCTAAATGAGGTTATTATTTTAAATACACTTTAAAAATGTTTGTAATTTTTGCAGGAAAATTAAAAATATCACATCCCTCCATAGCACAAGCTTCTTTGCATCTGCAGCTAATAGAATACTTTTGTAAAAAATCTAAATTGGCAAAATATCTAGTTTAGTCATGGCACTGGCTGATTGATCTCTTTTGCATCTGCAGCTAAATGAGCTTGCACAAATTTTTTAAATAGTCTGATTCAGTGTATTCTTTAAGAAGGTTTTGCAGCTCGCTTTCAGAAACCCTCCACCTCCCCCAGCTCCACCTGTATAGATCTGCTAGTGGCTAATTTCATGTATGCTATTTGTGCAGCAACAGTATATCTTACATGCGTATAGATACTTGCCTGTAAATGTAATGGCAGTAGCAAGTCTTGTCAAATCCAAATACATTAACATTTCCATATCCATCATGTGCTAAACTATTCCAAGAGTTTTCACGACTGAATTATAAGTTACTCTACCATATACTATGAAAACCTTTAAAGTGTGTAAACAGTAAAAAAAAAAAAAAGTGGAATTTTACTATAAAACGCTGTCAAATTTTTTGTTTTTAGAAATGCAAAGGGGTTTGTTACAATCTATATTATTTTTGTAAATGTGTGTTACTCTGATGGTGTTTGTTTTGTATATGGCCCTGTGCAATGTCTATGTATAAGTACTGGCCACGGAGAGGCCACTTACAGTGAACTCTGATTCATCTTGTAGCTTTGATTGTACAATCAGTATTACTATGATAATTCCTATGATAAGTGATAGCTAATGAAACTAACAAAATACTGTAAATCAATTAAAAGGAATTTATTTATCTATAAAACAGGCTACCCAAGCTACTTGCAGTTTTACTGGTTATGAACAAGATCACTTCTGATTGGTCAGTGACATGGGGCAACCTTGAAACGAACACATTTTATTATCTCGCTAGCAGTCATACATAAAAACACCAGGTTTTTTTCTGCACGAGCTTGGCAAACAGTGCTGTTTTCAGTACCACCTCAGTTCTGCCTCTGCCCTCTCCCATTGAAAATAAACTGGAAACTACCATGAACAGTGTAAAATGGCCCTAACAAGTCTCACGAAACAGCATCTCTGAAATAAACATTTCCTCACAGTATCATGTTGACTGAACTGAACCTCTGTGAGGCCAAGACGCTCAGCAGGAAACCTTGAGCCTCTGAGCAGAGATCTGTTTGCCGTTTTTGTCCGACATTGACAGCAGGGTCACAAAGAGGTTCATGCTTTGGGCCAGACAGCTGTGGGAAAAAAAAATAAAAAAATCTAGCTTCAACACCTACAGACATCTGAATCTATTTCTGCCTCCACACACCATCTGTCCTGCATTAATCTGCTCACATGGAGCTCTGCAGCCAAAAACAAATATAAACAGTAATCTAACATCTAACAGCAAAACCTAATCAACAAAACAAACCTCTTGAATTAAAAATGTGCATGTATTATCGGAACAGAATAGATAGAAACAAAACAATAACAGTTGTTAATAAAGCCATGTGATGAGCCAATTGAGATTACAACAAAAGACCAATCAGCTGCAAAAATCTTGTAATGAATAATATACAAACACATAAATGAAGCATCTCACCTTTGGGGATATTTAAGACAAGTTGGAGGTTAAGTTCAAAGAAAAAAATCTGCTTCAGACTGAAATGATCTCTTATTAAAGGGATAAATCACTTAAAATTGAAAAATCATCACCATTTACTTTCCCTCAGGTCATCTTTCTTTCATAGAATTAAAAATGTTGTTTAGATGAATGACCAGACTGCTCTTTTCCCATTATTGGAAATCAGGTGGGAACTTAGGCTGCTGTGTTCCAAAAAAAAAAGAAAAGCCAAACTAAACAAATTCCAGGACCACACTCCACAGTCAGCTTTCTGAAGCCATATGTTAATTTCATATGAGGAACATGCTGAAATTTAAGATTATTTGTTAAAAATCTTCCTCTAATTCAACCTCAAGACTTGTGTGGAAAAGAGTAACCTGGACATTCTGCCTAACATCTCCTTTTGTGTTTTACAAAGACAGAAAACAAAAACAACTTAAAGAGACTCTAATAAAAGATGAAAATTTAAATTTTGGCTGAAGTTGCAAAACTACTCCTCTAAGGGGAGTCATAGATCATGACCTGATGGATTCAATCACTGGCCTGCAAAATTGACCAGACCATCAGCAGTTACGGCAGATCACACAGATTAAGTGGATAATCAACATGAAATCTATTTAAGGTCTGTAAGTCTAAAACCACTGCAGGCTGAGCCATCATTAGCTTACGGGGCTGCAACTGTTTTTTCCCTGCAGCAGTCCAGTCAAAGCCAAATTTATTCAAGAAATCTCAGCGTAAACATATTAATGTTTTATTAAGACGCCACCCTAGCTGTGACAGTGAGTCATGTAATAAACTAACATCACAAAATAACTCTGAAAGAGAATATTTAAACAGTGGAGGAGGCTGTGTGAAAAGAAGAAGCGATAACTAGGCTACTGGAGAGGGCGAGAGAGGAAGTGATCAAGGAAGAGGGTGTTTCCTTTGCTTTGTGGACATCAACAGGTGGATTATTCTCTTTATTGAATCTACGGTGTCTGTGTAAATCACAACGAAGGGTGAAAAATATTATGTGCAAACAGGATGTGAACAAACAGACATACACTTTTAATCACTGTTCTCTTCATCACACATTTGGAAGGGACGGAATTGCCTAATTTTAATCGATGTGGAAAATAATATAGTATGAAATGATTGAACAGTGGAGGTTTTCTGTTAGTGATCTCAAATTCAGGTTACATTCATTCACTTGACAGCCATTTATAAAGGTTTTATCAACAGTGATTTACAGTAATGTTCAAAACTTTGGGGGTCAGAAAGATTTTTTTTTATATTTTGTATTTGTATTAAATTGACCAAAAGTTACAGTAAAGACTTTCACAATGTTAATATTTCTATTTTAAAAAAAGAAAGAAAAAAAAGCTGTTCTTTTCAAAAATCTATATTAGGCAGCACACCTGTTTTCACAATGATAACAAAAAATGTTTCCTGAGCTGCAAATCAGCAGAATTAATTCTGAAGGATCATATGACACTAAAGGCTGAAGTCATTACAGAAATAAAGTCCATTTTAAATTACATTAAATCAGAAATTTTCAATTGTTGTATTACTTCACAATATTGATGTTTTACTGAATTTCTAATCAAATAAATGCAACCCAGGTGAGTATAAGAAATTTCTTTCAAAACCATTGAAAAATTAGTAGTGTAGATTGCATCTAAAGTATATATTGCATCACTGTGTGTGTTCTCTGGGAATCAAACCCATAATACTGGAGTTTGATAGCACTCTAACATTGAGCTACAGGAGCTACCAATAAGATTTATGAAGCCAGTAAACACAATATAAATTAATAATGATGTTCCTCAAATATCTACATTGTATCAGGAGCCAAACAAACAAAAACAGATGGCTAAATAGTAATATTAAATTCGAACTTGCTCACATTACATGCAAATATCAACATTTATGTGAATACACAGCCAACAACCATAATAAACCAACATATTACGCCACTGACTGCACTAACCTTTTTTCCCCTTCTATTCATTTGCCTCCTTCCCTGTCTAAATCAACATAAAACCCCTGAAGAAAACATGCTAAAATGAGAAAAGTGATAGTAGGAGTGAGAAATGTGTTTGAACGGGAATCGGATTAGTTCACTCAAGTATTCTGCACTGCAGTCAGACAGATTAACCGAGGCGCACACAGCACAGAACACACTGCCGTGATGTCACACAAGATGATGTCATCCTGCTGGGAAAGAGGGAGAAATCCTCGCTCCACGCTGATGATATGGGTAAAATGTGCAAGCAATTTTGCCGCAGTGCATAAGAGGGGAAAAGGTGCCAGTCTATTAAAAGAAACCACTCCAAAGAGTGAGACACAACACAAATGGTTCAAATAACCTGACATATAGAGAGGAAAAAACAGGGAAAAACATGTAAGAGTAGAAAGAAAGAGCAGAACATATTTTTCCATGTGTTCACAGTGCTGAGTAAGAGTACCCTCATGCCGAAACGCGTCTAAAATGACTCACTTTGAGAGAAGAGCATGTGCAGGTGTCAGCACATCACTGCTGGCATCCTGGATCAGCAACAATATGAATGGACACTGAGCCAAGCTGTGCAACACAAGAAAACATGTCAACGCAAGCCAGTGCATACACACTGACAGGGATTTCTTCAACTGTAGGCCCTTTTAGCCTGTGCACTTGAAGATTATTTCTCACCTTTCATACTAGTTCATTCAATTTGTCTACTAATCGAAAAATGTATATACACCGCATGAGTGTTTTGCATTTTTTTCTGCTTTTTGGCAGTGAAACCTCATGCCAGACCATTTTTCAACAGATTTCTGTATCACCGGGGACTAAGGAAAATGCCTCCAATTGGCCATTGCATATACGCACAACAGAAATGAGTGAGACTGGTTATAAAACTCACTGAATTTTTAATGCAGTGAGCAGATCTAAATTGCAATGGACACTTTTCATTTATTTTCACGTTTTAATTTATTGCAGAAGTCATACAGGATTTGATTTAATAGTTCTTGGGTATTTTTGGCACTGTATCTTTAATTTTGGGGGCATTTTTGCTCTTAGCGCCAAAAATGTCTGACCCTGATCTGCACTGATCTCATACATGGCCTCTCTGCAATCCAACTGACAGAAATCTGTTGTAGCAACAAAGAAGTTTAATACTTGAGAACGCAATCACTGTGGGTTTATTCTATCTCTGCACACAAACTTGAGGCATCTTATGGTTGTGTAAAGCCTCAATCAAATAGACAGCAATACACACAACAAGCACTGCTGGGTTGAAGATGCTCTAAAATTCATTTAACACATCACTCTCAGCATGCATGTGTGTGAGAGCCTGAGAAATGTATAGATGAAGGAGAATAATTCAGAGTGAGAGTGAAAGACTCATGAGAGACATAAAAAGAACATCGTTCGAGTGTTGCAGTCAGATCTTCCACAGATGAAATTCACTGAACTCAACACGTCTGTGATGATAAAAGATCTCCCACAACACCTCTACAAATAAGAACAGTACGACCTAATTCATTTCATATTTTGGATTAAATCAGGCTGACTGTGGAGTCAATTTCTACCACTTACAAAAAGAATTAACTTGAGAATGATCACCGGCTTACATGCTGTATCTGTAAAACAAGTCTCAAGCTGACTTTACACAGCCGAGTTAAAGCTGCTCTGATCAGGCCCTGTGAAATGATGTGCAGCGAGATGCTGGCATTAAAGGCAGCTCTGATGTTGCTTTGCTTCTGTGCAAACAAAACCATTACTTTTTTTAATCAATTATTTTATTCAGCAAGGACACATTCAATTAATCAAAAACAACAGTAAAGACATTTGTCTCCCAAATATTTCGATTTCAAATATATTTTGAACTTTTAAAATTGACAGGAATAAACTACATTTTAAAATATTAAGATGCTCATTTCTTTAAACTCTAATAATATTTCACAATATTATTGTTTTGAATTTTTTAATCAAATAAATGCAGCCTTGGTGAGCATAAGAGAGTACTTACAAAAACATTTAAAAATCTTAACAACCCCAACATTTTGAAGGGTAGTTTAATGTATGCTTTGTTATTATTCTTTTTTTTAAATGTAATCATTTTTTCTTTCAACATTTCTGGTTCTATATTGATAATTGCATATTTGTTTTGTAGCAGTAATTCCTGTCCGAATGTATTTAATGTAATAGTGCCACCTTCATGCAGCATTAAGGGGTCTGTGTACATTTTATTGTACTTTTTTTTTAATCAAAAAGTAGAAATAAAACATGAAAAAATTCTTGAATTAAATGTCTTCACTCTCACTGAGTTGTATAACTCTTTCCTCCACTTGTTATGATAGTTACTACCCTGCCCTGAAGGCTGAAAATATGCACCTGATGACATCTGCCTACTGTTAAAATCCTCTCTTTTCTTCCTTTAATGCCATCAAAGAACAATCCCTCTTTCTGTTCATGTCTCAGGTTGTCTTTCAGAGCAGAACCTGTGTGTTTGCTCTACATGGAGGCAGCTTATGATGCTGGAATGTAAAACATCTCCTCCCAAAATCAAGTCCGAGCAGATTCTGTTATACAGAGCATGATCACATACACACACAGACTGTCCTGGAGTCACAGCACAGGATATGAACACAGACCGCTTGGAGGGCCTTTCAAAGTGGATCATAATTGCAACAGAAACACACACACACACACACACAGTGTGAGGATGGCAGGCGATTTGTTATTTTCAAGAGAGCGATTACTCAGACTGAGTGAGCGAGTGTGACCTGTACTCACATTGAACGTACAAACACACACACAGAGCATTAACTTACTCTACTCAACCCCGGGCTTGCCTGCAGTGTCACCATGGTTACACATCACCATGGTTACACAACATATACATACATGGTTATAGATCCAAATCACAAATACATAAAATGCTCTGCCCACATTCCAGCTTGACTCCAATATGTAAGGTCTATTGTTCTGCTATATAAAGAAACATGTTCCTGTAGTGCTTCTTGGGTGTTTGAGAAAAGACAGAATTATGATGACTGTATCAGATGGTAATACCATGAAAATACACTATGCTACATGATATTATTCACATGATACTCCAAGATATTACCATGCAGGGGCATTTCCTCCAAGGAGGCAAGGCTCTCATCCCAAAAAAGTGTAATTTTTGTAGAACAAAAATTAAACAACGTGTTGGCGCCGATAGCCTATAGTGGGCAACGCACCGACATATAATGTTGTTGCGTTGCAGGTGTCCTGAGTTTGAAACCTTTTCCGATCCCACCCCCCTCTCTCTCCCCCCACTTTGCTTCCTGTCTACTCTACACTATCCTATCTTAATAAAGGCCTAAAAAAAAATTAAACAACGCTAATATTACAAAATATAACATTAAAAAATGTATAAATCACTCATTAATCTAAAGTAATACTGTCCAACAGTGGCACCAGCAGGTAAAGTTAAGCCCGTGTGGCCTCTCCTGAGCCCATTGAGTTTTAAAGGGGTCATATAATGTTGCTAAAAAGAACATTATTTTGTGTATTTGGTGTAATGCAATGTGTTTATGCAGTTTAAGGTTCAAAAAACACATTTTCCACATAATGTACATTACTGTGTCTCCTCTATGCCCCGCCTTTCTAAAATGCTTTGATTTCTACAAAGCTCATCATTCTGAAAAGTGAAGTGTGCTCTGATTGGCCAGCTATCCAGTGCGTTGTGATTGGCTGAATACCTCAAGCTTGTGACGGAAATGTTAGGCCCCTTACCATATTTTGTTGTGGTCTCCCAGCATGACGAGACAAAACCAATAAAACCCATTACAAACGAGGCATTTGTTGTATCCAGTGGGGACATAATTACTGATTATAATGACTTATACTGTCTTTTTACGTGTTGTGTTACGTATAGCGCTGCGTAAACATAAAACCATGTCTGCATTTGTGATCGGAGAAAGAACAAGTGCTAATCTATACTGCTCAAAACTCGCGTTTGAATCATCTGTGGCAAATTCTTTAAATATGTAAACGTACTTACAGACTGTGAGTGAGAAGTGACAGACTGTCCTTGCAAAGTTGGAATTGCCCCACTTTATAGAAACAGCATTTGTGCACAGAAGCATTGTAGGCTACTGGTTCAGGAAACAGTCCTTGTCCTCCGTAAAATGTGTTGCACACATCTGAATATTTGGGTTGTAATGTTCTGGAACAGTGTTGTAAATACAACTTAACCACTGACTTCTAGTTGTGTGTTCTTTTAGAAGACCAAAGTAGTTTCGATTTCACAACAAAACACACAGCGTCTCCAAAAAATGGTGGTGACAACAGCGAGAATAAAAGTAATGCCTTCTTTCTTTGTGTGAACATTTGGGCGGAGTTCTGCAAATCTTCCCACATCGTGACGTAGACGTGGGGGCGTGTTAGAATGAGCCGTTTTAGGAGGGCGTGGTTGACTAAACTTTTATAAAGAATATCTCTTTGGATTGAGACTTTAGTCTTTGCAACTTTACAGATCTTCTTTATGCACCAAGAGCTTGTAACACTCCAAAGAGAAAGGAAAAATTTAAATCACATTATATGACCCCTTTAACTGACCCCCCTAAGCGTGTGGTGGGTTTAGTGGGCAGTAACTGAGAATGAATGGTGGAAAGTCACGTGAGGAGAGGCAATGCCTCCATCAAAAAGTAGGCTTGGATGTGACTACTTATGATGGGCTGTGATTGGTTCATGCGATAAATCCTGCATATTATGGTGTTAAATGGAAAGACTAATTAAAAAATGTAAACAACTCACACACTTAGATATAACCACTTTGTTACATCAAAATAAGACTTAAAATGGCATGAAAACATAATCTGCGGGAATTTTTGTTTGCTTGGTGAAATATAAAAGTAAATCTCCACATCTGTAATCAGTATTTATCGAGCTTAGGTGACTGATGATCCAAAAAAAAAAAAAATAATAATAATAATTTAAAAATTTACAATTAAAAAGAAAAGCTGAACATAAGTTCACAAATAAAATATATTGTTTAAATTGTTACAGTCTTGAGTTATTATTTTGGAATAAATGTAAAATGCTTAAAAACACTAACTTGTTGAGATTCATACTTGTCTTATATTAATTACGTTGTTAATGTAAAAATATAAAATGATTTTTTTTTCTTTTTCTTATAGTGTAAGTAATGTTAATTTAACCAAGAAAATGTGACTGAAGAAAGAAAGAAAAGAGAGGAAAAAAAAACTTTCAGAACACCACCACACACCACTGTTACCGTGGTACAAGAAAAAACTCAATGCTTCGCTGACAACATCCTTAAATTAAATGCAGCTATGCATTTTTCATGTATGTTTAATGACCCATTGAAACTGTGAAATACAAAACTAATATAAATGTGAAAAATATTAATATATGGGAATATATTATTATAATATACATGTATAAACATAAAAAGCAAACAAAAAACTATATGGTTGCCTTTAGATTGCAGAACATATCTCTTCACATATTTTCAAGGTACTTGGCTGTGATATTGTATCACACGTACTGTACTTGATTCAGTATAGACAGAAAATTGCTGTTTGTGTTGTGCCTGGCAAGGATACAGGGTAATTTGGAATTCCTGACAAATCCCTGTGACATCTGACCTGCAGATCTTGTTATATATAAATGTTTGAAATCCTGTGCATTTCAGTTTTTTAGCTGCTCAGACGGACATGTTTGAGAAACTGAGCTCAGCAGTGTGCAGTGTGCTTCACCTGAAGGGGGTGTTTGTGGAGTAACCTTAGGTAAGAAATAGCACTTTTTTTATATGCCATAAAAACATCTTTATCCACAGAGCTGTAGGGGCTTGTTAAATCACAGCATAATCTCACAAATACAATAAATGCACTACAGGCAGTAACTGGAGATGCTTGTGTGTGTCTGCTTGTACTGGTCCAACAGAAAGCAAAAGAAGTGTCAGTTCACCATTATCTCTTGTAATCATTAGGTATGTTTATATGTGCTAACTTTCATCAACTGGAATAAATCCAATCTGATTTCATATACTGAACCCTAAACATTGCAACTGAATTCACATATTTGTTTACATGTGCATTACATGCATTTCCAAACAAAACTTCAATGTAAACAAGCTTGAATTACTCAATTACAAAAAGTGCTCTTTTTCTAAGATGTTATTTTTGATGTAATTAATTAACTAAATAAATGTATTACATTTTCAGTTTATGTGTCTAATTGTAACGTCACATCAATTAATTCAATGCTCAGAGGTGGCTTCTTTATACATGGCACATTTTCCCATCAAGCGCACTGACCTCAGACCTCCAAAGCTGTCTTAATGCTCTACTGTAAGCTAGAAGGGTCATTCTCACTGAATACAGACTAATTACTGAGCTAGTGGTCTTCAGCGCAAACACACACATATACACAATCATGCTGTTACTGAAGGATCATATGGAGAGGGCTGGAGGTCAGGGAGCAAAGCTGTATAATCCTCTCCTACAATTGTGGGAAGGACTCAAATAAATGCAGGATTACCAGAGAGGAGGACAGCAAGAACATATCATGACAACAAATAACAGAAAGGACTATGCATACATACATACAGGACCAAAACCCCCAATATTCAGATGACTGGTTGACCAATATGGGTCCCAATGGGTCCTGTTTTTACCTAGTCAAAAACAGATCTGTTCACAGCAACCTGTTTCAGTGCATGTCTCTTTAAATGATAATGAGTTACTGCTTACCCCACCCCTCTCTTTCCTTTTGTGTGTATCCGATATGCTAAGTTTAGGACAGTCTGTCAGTGGTTGTGGGTGGTGCCAATCAAAACAGCTTAAAAAAAAACTTGATGAGAGGTAGCTCTTGATGTCCACTTAAAGGTATACTCCACCCCAAAATGAAAATTTTGTCATTAATCACTGAAGGCAGATTAGGACTATTCTGATGAGGCTTTTCATACTTTTCTGGACCTTGACAGTGTGTTTTACTTGGCAGTCAATGCAACAGTCACAAACCTTCCAGATTTCATCCAAAATATCTTAAATTGTGTTCTGAAGATGAACGAAGCTTTTACGGTTTGGAACAACATGGGGGTAAGTGATTAATGACTAAATCTTCATTTTGGGGTGGAGTATCCCTTTAAGCCTGGCTGTGATTTGAGAGTTGGTGCAGCAGCAACCCAAACACAAGCTTTAATTACATGGATCATGAGAAACGCGCTCTCATTCACAGACCAGGGTTCAAACACACTACAGGCTAAGGGCATCAGATAACATCAGTGCCAGGGAGCGCCACAAAGCGGCTGGGACTGCTGAAAAATTGATGAGCAAGCACAAGAGTTCCTCTTCAGGGAGGGTGACCTCAAAGAGATTTCACTCAGATGCTGAAAGTGATATCAAATACTCTCTTTAAAAACACCCACACCCACTTCACAAAAACACACATGCAGACTTCTAACACACACACACTGTGTGCAAGGCTTAAACACAGACGTATACACACACTCACACTATGGTGTGTAACACACCCCAGCTGTGCCGATCAATCCTAAAAGGCCATTATCTAACATAAGAGTGCATACTAATCAAATTCACACCAATGGAAAATACATTATTGCTCACCCCCCACCCCTAGCCCCACCCCCTTCCATTGGGAGTACGCATGCGCACACACACACACACACGCGCGCACAGACTCAGATTCACTTTGAAATATTTTCCTCTTATTTCACACAGCAGTGTTGCATTTAAAAGGTCCTAAGTTGAATACCACCTACATCATGAATTTCACAGCACTGGGGGACAGTTCACCCAAAAATGAACATTCTGTCATCATTTACTCAGCCTTGTGTTGCTTCAAACCTGCATGAATAACTTTCTTCTGCTGAACACAAAATGAGATGTTTAGTAGAAATGTCCAAGTTATATATAAAACCATATAGAAAGCAGTTGTCAAAAAAGATGAAAAAAAAAAAAAATTTTTTAAATATTATTCAATTTTTACATGTTGAATGGTAAAACCATGAACAAAGAAAACAGCTTCCAAGCTCAAAAAAGGACATTATTCCATACAACAAAAGTATTTACTGACTGCAAAAAATATTTACCTTTTATATATTATAAAAAGGTAAAATAGTGCTGCTCAAAAGTTTAGGATTAGTCCTTTTTTTTTTTTAAAGAAATCAATAATTTTGCAATGTTGCATTAAATTAATCAAAAGTAATAGAAGATAAATAAATAATGTTAACAATGTTTTCTTTTTTAAGTAAATGCTGTCCTTTTTTATCAAAGATTAAAATTAATCCTGAAAAAAAGGTTTTCACAAATATATAAAGCAACACAACTGTTTTCAACATGTAGAAATGTTGAAAATCAGCAAATCAGCATATTAGAATGATTTCTGAAGGATCATGTGACACTCAAGACCATTAAAATTCTACTTTTCCATAACAGTAATAAACGATGAATTAAAATAGAAAAATTGTATTAAAATATAAGAATATTTAACTATCATTTTAATACAGAATTTTGATAACATAAATGCAGCCTTGGTGAGCATTAGAGAATTCTTTCAAAAATACAGAAATATCTTTCCAAACCCAATCTTTTGGACAGTAGTGTACACTCACATAAACATGGACAAATCAAGAACTGATTTATTGACATTGACTAAAGACCTGCATACACTGTGTGTGTGTGTGTGTAGGTGAAGGAGCGTAGTTAGTCGTGTGTAATTAAGAGCCAAAAGTCTCTTCTGCTGTATAAGCGTAAGTGCTTTTATCAAATATTAAAGAGTCTTCATAGAGGCACACAGTGTTTAAACTCAGGTCAGGCAAGGTTCGGCAAAAAAAACAAAAAACAAGACATCTAGACTAGAGGGACCACATATAGTTTCAACAAACACAAACAAGTCTGTGTCCACAGCCATATTTTGCTAGACAAACGATTTCACTTCATGGAGGCTGCTTTGCTGGCAAACATATTGTAAAGTTTGAAAATTATTATACTGTGGTTGTTTATATCATTGTCCACATTGAGCATATTTATATCAGCAGAGAGATTCTCTCACGTTAACACATACACACAAGCAATTTTAAATGGCAAGACTCCATTCGCTCTCATTAGTGCAAATAGTCAGTATTTATGAATATGCGTTCATTAAAAACCTTTTATTCCAACTCTGACAACTGACAATGAGCCGCAATGCTTCTCTCTCCATCACTTTTTAATGCATCGATATCTCATGCTGTTGCCATGCCGATTATGAAACACCATGACAACAAGGTCAATATAGTCAGCAAAGCGGCACACAGCAAACACACAACAGGGGCAACATTCATCAATTTAACATTTTCTAACAAACAGGACAACACGTCATGTAAACATCAATTATGGAGGAAGCAAACCAGGACTATGTCAAGGGACTCCAGCAAAGAATAGATCTAAAAGTTGCATTACTTTAAATCAAATTATAAACAAAGACAACGAGTGACCTGTTCTGCGCATTAATTCCTGAATCACTTCAAAACAGCATTTTTTGAAGAACATAATGGAAAGGTTCGGCAGATCTTCATGTTCTGAAACATTTTTTTCAAAACCTTAATTTGGATGAACTTCCCCTCCACAGTTCCTGATTTTATGCGTCAAACAACATCTGTGTTAATATTTGTTTCTTTTTCGCTTGCCTCTCTAGAAATGAGCAGCAGTTCTGACAGCACTTTATAGACAAAACAAATGACTGAAAACTCCCAGAAGGGTGTTCCCGCTCTTAGAAACTGAGGAACAGAACAGAAGACAGAACAGCTTGGAATTTTTAAAACAAACTTCAGCAAATACATTGACAGAAAGAGCAGCCAAGAGGACTGAACGCTACCACAAGGCCAGATGAGAAGCTTAATACATCCATCAGAAGGAACTGACTCGTAGTTTAGTACTTCTGCTGCTTTCTAGAGTCTCATACAGGACCAATTTCTCGCTTTCAATTTTCACATGAGCCTTTGATTCTGTTCCAGTCTCTACGGCAGCTTTGGAAATGACTCCTTAAATTGGCAAAAGTCACTAGCAGAAATGTTCAAAACCTGAGTGATAACTGAGGTCTGTCTTTCATCACTGGAGCAGCGAAGACGAAAACAGAAAAATTAGGTACACTGCACCTCGTAAAACGAATAGCCTTCTGATAAGATAATGTTTACCAGGAAAAAAACTAAACAAATCATAATGTTGTCAGGTTTTGGAGGGCATGGCAGATATTTTGTGCTATCAGCCTGATTATTTTGGCCGGGAAAAGAGAAAAAGCAGGGGAGAACATGATGAACTTAATCCAAGCATGAGGAACCACCCTTAATCAAAATGATCACAAGAGCTGGAGCATGTTTTGACTAGACACCATAAGCCATGGAAAATATTTACTAATTACAAGAAATGAGTTAAAGATTCTTCAGATTGGCTGACTGTAAAATACTATATACACATGTTCTGTTCAAATGAGAACACTTGTACAGTACACTATATAATGGTCACAGTAATTGCCATTAATTGTCCACTATCAAGCTAATGGGAGAAGATGACTAGATTTAATGGAGCCAATATGTACAGCATGTGCTCAAGAGAATTATGAAGCAAAAGCCTTAATTAATTGACTCATCCTTGTTTACATACACATTTTTTTCTGTCAGTCTGAATCAATTAAATCTGATCTTTAATACAAATTATTTATTTATTTATTTTCAAACTATATTCTCAGATCAGGTATATTTTTTTCTTTAGGGGAAGGCTTTTCAGTCTGTTCGAATAATTGTAAAGTGAAGTCAAACTGTGTTTAAAATAACTTTTGTATAATAGAATTGCTTTCACTAAAGTAAAAATTTACCATGGAACTCATAAAACTATTGCAATACAAGTTCAGCAAGACTAAGAATAGCATGATACTGCCTAACTTGCCACAAAAACCCTTGGGGCAGATAAGGCTCACCTTATGTGAAGACGGGATCTGACAGTCACCACAGCCAATTTGTGCCAAAGCTCACACTGGAAAGTGATGCAAGGTTTCGAGGTCTATGTGCATTTGGTTCAGAAGACACTGGAAAGGCAATCTGTCTTTCATATCTTAGGTTTCACTAAAATGGCAAATCAGGGTCAGAAATTAACTAGAGCCAACTAATAATTTTTTTTTAACTAATAATTAAAATAATTTAAATTAAAATAATTTAAATTAAAAATTATAATAAATAAATAAACACACATGCATCTCTGCTGTAAATAATTTTAAATACTTTAAGACAAATTATTTAAAAAAAAATTCCTCTGCAAAACAATTCCAGAGAGCAAAGTTACAGGTTCACTCAAGTAATGTTTCCCTCATTAAAAAAAAAAAAAAAAAAAAAAAAAAAAAAAAAAACGTTTTAATATAAGGAATGGAATAGTACATAACAGAACAGTGTATAGTAATATATTATGAAAAAAAATGACTCAGTGCATCTTTAATATTTAATACTGTAGAAATACATGAACAAAAAATTGGGAGGGTTAAAGACAGAGGAAGCCAGAGCTGATGAGAAGCTAAAAAAGCAAGGAAGTGAGATAAAAGTGATAAGGTCTCATTAAATTCTCTGTTCTTATCACCCAAGACTGTCGCTTGTGGCTCTGACATGTCATGCTTGATTCCGCTCAACTAAAGACCCAGTCTGACAGAGATTCCTGGACAAGCAGTTATTTATTCCTGCTTGCTCTCGCTGGGGAGGATGGAGGAGAACGGAGGTATTATTAGCAACGTTCATCCACAATATCGATCCTGAAGCTTGGGTCCTACAGCTGAAGACAAGCAAAAAAGGGCTTTAGATCTACATCAAGATGGGCATCTTTGAAAAACTCAATCTGAACAAATTTATTACTCATTACAATTATTAAACCACTTTTCGAGTGTGAACTGAATGTAGCTTTAATGCTACAACACTACTATCCCTGAATAATTATGTTTTTTAACAGGTTTACACAACACTCCAGATAGCCCCGCCCCCCAAACACATGCCATTGGTTGAGCCGCTGTTGCTGTGCCAGGCTGGACGGTATGTTCATACAGAGCAAGTGTTTATACTTTTCATTGTTTGATATACTGTACATCTACATGGCATTTTAAACTGGGAGAGGAAAGTATTTTAACACTGAAATATACACACCTAAGCTTTAACAAGGGCAGATAATATCAACACACTGGGGAGAAAAAAAAACACTGAATAAGAGTGAAATAAAGGGCAACAGGCTTCACATCATTAGCTGTTCCTGTTCTTTTTTCATAATTGATCTCATCCATCCTACCCTTCAACACTTGTTCCCACTCACAAGCCATTTTATTACACCTAGACATGATGTTCCCATATAATGAAGAAAAGGATGCTTCAAAATAGCTGCATGAAGAGACAAAAGACATCCATCTATTTATCCACACGTCCCAGTTCAAAATAAGAGAAGAGGGACAAGTGATATGAGCTGAGGGCTTTTGAATTGTTCACAGTAAATCGGCCATAATGTCTGATTTTGCTTGCGTTTTATCTCAGATCCAATAGCTGGACTGTCTTGCTGGCCCTGTCCTTTCAAACAGATTGACTTCGCTTTATTTATGATGACCATAGATCACATCTAAGTTCATCACCAGTTAAATGACCCTCACCAACGACCCTTTGCTGACGTACAATGAAATAAAAACTTGTGTGATTTATGTTAAGTGTTCCCAATAAGCAACAACCAATCAGCATGTATCAAGGGAGCCAGTGACAGATCGGGAGCTGGTGAATTGGCCAACAGTAATGGACTCATGAATCATGGGCTCAGCCTGTTATCAGTGTGTCTACTGCTATCTGCTGCTATATGCTGCGTTAATTCTCACAAAAAATGTCCAGACCAAATGTCATACCTAAATAACCTACTTTTAGGACCTTTTTGAGATTTAACTGTGACATTATTTACACAGATACCCCCAAAAATGTCATTTTCATTAATGTAATGTAAAAAAAATCCGATTTATAGAAATCTGGAATTTTGAAAGAAAATCATTATCTGACCCACGCCCAAGTAAAAAAAAAAATAATAATAATCATTTGCTATGAAATATTTAAAATTACTGTTTCATGACAAATATGAACTATCCTTTCCTTTTGAATATTTAACTGGTTCTTTTTTTTTAAGTATTAAATCAATGTTTTATAGTAATGGCAATCACCACTGAGAATAATAGTTATAAAATATTCAAAAGCAATGTCTGGACACACTGTAACAAGAATTTAGAGACATGAAGATAACATGTAAATGTCACAATGTACAAAATCTTAATGGTCCTAAAACAGGCTTAAAATTTAAACCATGAAAATCCAACAAACATAAATTACTATTTATGCAATTAAGGTCAAGAAACATCAGGAAATACAACCACTGTATGTAATGCAGTGTCATATTCAACCAAATGCAGCTTATTCACATGACCAATAATTAGTCAACAGTTGATTGGCTATAGTCTTCACTAATTAAATGCTATGCATAATAAACATAATAATATTTGCATAATATCTAATCATTCTATTATAACAAAGACTCATTAAACTGTTGCTCAAGTGAGGTCATTTTGTCTTTGGACGGACTAAATTAATAGCCCAAAAATATCTGGCTGCAGTCTTTGGGGTCTAAAGCATTACAGGACCTTGACTGAGCTGCACTAGAGTTTTGAGGCGAGCTCACTGTTCAGAAAGACGGAGGAAAGCGCATGCTGTAGGAGGAGACAGGCTGTCTCTCTGTCCATCACTTCAGGCTCATATTACACATAAAAACACAACAAATGCAGGGATAAATGAGGGAGAGAGAGGCTTTCCCCACACAGTTAGATAGACAGGCTGCAAAAAGTCAAGATGAATCCTGGAACAGAGAGGCTATGAGTAATCCGACCCCTTTTGACACACAAAGAGGCCTCAGAGTCTCTGAGCCAGAACTCTAGACTGAATTCTTCTTAGCACTTGTTCCATTGATTGTTTCAGAAAGCTGCCAATATACCCCAGACACTCCTGTGAGACAGAAGCGACTCTAAGATCTCTTAGACACGGCACACAATATTGGCTCAAACATGAGATCACAAATCAAATCTAAAGGAGCAGTACTGTAGAACTCAAATTCATGGCTCAACATCAAGAATGTCCCCATGGCCAGTGTGAGAAAGTTGGGGCAGCTGAGCTAGCTGACCATTTGTCCTATCAGGCCTTAATGAATGTCTGATGCATTTTTCTACCTACAAACATTTTTATGTTTGCAATCTGTGATGATTTAAATATATCACCAAAATAAAGTGGGAACAGAGATTGCAAGAAATTGTTAGAATGGAGCGCACGACTAACAGAAAAATAAAAATATGTCCTGCAAATTACCCATGAATTCAGAAAGATGGATAAACAAGAGTAACATGTTGTGAAAGCAGCATATTTGCTGGAAATTATAAGTTTTTCTAGATTTTTTTTGTTTTTGTTTTAAAGTAATGTGTTATAACTCTCCCGAACATCTTGAAGTGTGTTTGCAAGTGTGGTCAGCTGGGTCCTACCTTAACAGCTGAAGTGACCCCATCCTCAGTGGTGCTCTGCCCATTCTGAAAGAGAAGCAGAAAGAGATTCATGAGATTCACTTCACGAGGTGCCACATGGGAATTGTTTTCAACAGGTTCATTTTTCTTCAAAATCAAGTTTAACTCATTAATTTGAAAACTCTATTTACTTGTATGCAAAATAATTGCAATCGCTTAGCCTTCAAAATAGTGTACATAAAGTACACACAGTTCAGGCATGTTTACAGCTGGATCCTCTGGCTTATTATCATGAGAACTGCCACAGCATGTGTGCATGCATGTACTTGAAGGCTCACAGCTGTGGTGTCAAAATGATAAAAGTGTGTTATGCTTAGATGACATAATCAACAGCTCCCGGGGCATTTCAACAGGCTTTGCTCCTTATACACTCACATACACACTTTCTTTCTGTGAATGTGCTTGAACATCTGTTCTGCCAACAAGCTGGGTCTTCAAATGTAATTCTAAAACAGATTTCACTGCACGGCACTAACAAAAGACATTTGCAATTATTCATTGTTTATACTGTTCTTTTACTAGGTTATTCGTTGTTTAGATTGGACTACTACTAGGTTAGTATTTAATTAGGGTTTAATCATACTTTAAACTGTACACTTTAAACCCCGTGTTAAAGTCACCATAAAATCTTCTTTTTTTTTTTTTTAAGGAACATTGCAGAATACTGGTTTCTTGTTCACCTGTGCAAGTTTTGATTATCTTAAATAGTCTGAAATATATAAAAGTTATTTTGGTTCAAGATTTTTCAGAAACTAAAAACATAAATCTGAAAGTAAAGACAAAGTGACTTTACAAAGTGCATTCATATTTTCTGAGATATTATTGGTTGACTGTTGCAAACAACTTCTAGTAAAAATCTAGCACTGCATTGTTTGATCTGCACACATTTAGCTAAAAGAGACTTTAATCAGAGGTTTAAGTGTAAAAAGCCTTACAGAGAGCTAAAAATAAAATGTCTGCATTTAGGAACAGTATCTGATGTCTGCATATGGGAATTGTATCTGATGATGGGCGGCCAACATTTAGTAACTTAAAAACTCTTCAGATGAGAGCAAACCACAACCACCCAGAATCAAAATACATGTAAAATACATGTAAATTCTATAAAAACATGTAGACAGAACTTCCTCATGCTATTTCCCCTTAATTTTTCCATTAGGAGAAGATCGTCATATTTGAATATTGTATACTGTATATTCTGTTTTTTTTTTCTTCTTTTTCTTTAACTATATTTGTCTACCTTGTACTTTTTGTGCCATTGCCTGGAATAAACGAATTAAAAAAAAAAAAAAAAAAAAAAAGGAGAAGCATCTATCTGTATGACAGACAGTTTATCAGAATTCCACAAACAATTTCTTCCTCACAAACAATTAAACATGTAAAGACAAAGAGAGAATGTGTGTACGGTTTATTTATTCATTTTCTGAATTTGTAGATTACCAGCACAACCGACTGATTTCTGCAGTTCTAACAGTGAATTCTCTCATGACCCGGCAGAAAAACACAAGAATCCCATCCTGCACAGGCTATCGCTTTCAATTTCATTCAATACAGAACCTTGAGCGAGAAGAGAACGAAATGAAAGAGACAAAAATAAAAAGAATAGGAGGAAGGAAGAAAACACTTCTGGCTGCTCAGAGAAAAATGTAAAACAGACAAAGATCAAGGATTCCTCACATGCGAAGTCAGAGCTTCATTCATTTATGCTGACTTCAGATCGATTCACTCAAGTGCTCTGGAAGTTGAAATTGCTCTGAAAACTCGACTTAGAAAAGCTCTGGTTTACCGTCAATGTCACTTTTGACGATAATAAGCACAAGAGCTCTTATACAGAAGTTTCCTTGGTAACTTGAAAGACCAACACAAACAAACAAAAAAGGGCATAAATGGCTACAAATAACTTTGCGTCATAAGACCTCAATATATTATCAAGAGTCATGAGTATTAATTTTGTGTTGCCTCATTGCCTGTATATGTTTTTTTGACTCTCAAAATGAAGGTAGACATGGATTTGCATTTTAAGAATCACCAAGGACCATGGTTTTAGCTAAATAAGTAAATTATATTAAATAAAACATGTTTAATAAAACATATCTACAACTTATCTAAACCATTTATAAGGTTTTCTCATCAAAAACAGCTTTAAAAAATGTGGCAGTATATTTGAGCTTTGCGAACAATGCCATAAGTTTGGAGTGAGACTATTTACCAAACAATGGAAAAAAACACATTATTTTTACGACATGTTTTACGGCAGACTTCAGACACACGCTTTAAAATATAAGCTGAATTACACTAGAATTGATATGCGCTTACATAAATCATTAACAGACTGTGTCAAAGTGAGCTGTGAACATCAGCTATCTGTAAAGAAACTGATAAGGAAATATGAGCTGTGCTTAATTAACACTGCACTCGTTTAACGCATTCAACACTTTAATGAATCCAGGTTATTGAAATCTTTACATAAGATGTACAACATGATATATTGTGTTTTGTAGGGTTTCTAATTAAACAGATTTTTGTTATCTACATTTTGTGATAGGTCAGAGACATTTACAAAAATAAAACAAATTGATGGTATTTAAAAAAAACAGAAACATAAAATAGCATGTGTACATGTCTAAAGTATGTGTGTGTTTTCAGGAAGTTAAAAGGACAAACAGAATAGAACTGATACTTCAGCACAACTTCTGGCTTTCTAGAAAGACAAACTCAAACTATTATTAACATAATGAAGAAAACACACACACAAAGTACATAAAATGCATGAACAAATTAAAGCAAAAACACAACATTATGGCTACTGGTCACATGTGACCCTGAAACTCTTTTCCTGACACTAAAAGAGTTGTCTGCAAAAAAATTAACAAATCTCTCATAATGTGACCCTGTTACAGAAATAGCATGCAAGAAATTGGGACCAAAGAGTTCCTCAGAGAGGTGAGATGAAGTGTGTGCGTGAGAGAGAGGGAAAAAAGAGAAGTGAATGGAATTAAAAGGCTTGTATTTTAAGTGACTTGGCCATTAATGAAACAAGTGCATGAAAAAGAATAGGGTTGCTACAAAACAAAACAAGTGCAAATAATAAAACACATAGCAAAATACACAGACTTATCTTTTAAGAGGAAAGGGAAAGGAAGGTTGAGGTAAAAAAGAAGAAGCTTGTCAAATCAGACTGATGCTAACATGGACATTTTGTGTCCATAAAGCATGAACAAAACAAAATAAATTAAATAAAAACTCCTTTACGATGCTAAATCTGGTTTGTGATGACCACAATGTGTTTTGTGGATTGAATTAATGGCTTTCATAAGCATGAAACCATCAAATTTCAAGAGAACTTTTGAAATGCCAATTTCCCTATTCAGACTATGTCATGTTAATGGCTCATGATGCTATTAATGGATTTCAATGTTTGATTGTAAAGACATTTTTCTTTTGACCTTTGTATGATAAACTATTTTGGTGCTGAATTGGGTCACCACTTATGTCCAATGAAAATCTGATTCCTTAAGTAAAACTGAGAATTTAAGAAAACCTATTGTGTTTTACAGTCATTTTTTTTCTCTTTCAGTAAGTGTTTGGCTTTATTTGGATATAGAATATTTTTAATATAACCGCTATATTTTAACGAAAAAAAAAACCTTGAAGAAGGTACATACTTTCCGTATTTGCTCAAAAATGCTGGATTTTTTGTATGATGTAATATTAGTCCAGTCAAACATCAACTCTGCAGCTCCCTTAGACTGAGAAAAACTCATATGGACTATAGGTGAAGAGAAGAAACTCATTTTTTCAAGCCCTGAAGAAACCAATATCAAAAGTCAGACCTCTCCCTACGTGTGACTCACGTCCTCATAATGCAACTGACTGACAGATAAAGTGGGAGTTGAGTTTCTAGATGCTTCTGAAGTCCCGAATAGGTCATACTGTTCCTTAGAGCGGTAGGAGCATGCAACTAGGCCATTATGTAATCTCACCTTTAACCTGCAGATCAGGTGATGCTGTTGATTGAGACACACCAATGATATCAGAAGAGAGAGAGGAAAGGAGCAATGTAGGGCAATGTAAAAGAAAGCCAAATGTGTCAGTAGCAAATATCAGTTTACATTTCCAAACATTCATTTTGCCATTAATTGTAAGAATTTACAATTTTGCGTTGAACGAGTGCAGTGTTAATGAAGCACAGCTCATATTTCCTTAGTTTCTTTACAGATAGCTGATGTTCACAGTTCGCTTTGAAACAACAAAAAAAGTGTTGTAATAATTTTGGCCACCACTGTATGTGTATATAATAAAATTAAAGGAATGAATAAAGGAATGAAGGAACAAATGAAAGTAAATAAATAAACATCTCAATAAATAAAAAAACAGTATAAGTCAGAAATGTCAGCTTGCTGATGATTCAGGCATTTGACATGCACATAAAACATTTGTGTCTATTTCAATGTCAAACCTGACAAGCGTGTGAGGCTGCATGGTAAGCAGTTACACAAGACTGAACGAGTATGAATGTGACAAAGATGAAGGTCTGACAGAATTTTTGAGCCCTGGTTAAAAGAAAGGAAACAGATAGCAGGAGTGATGTGGAAGAAGAAAAGTTAGACAGAGAGATGAAGAAAGGAAGACAAAGAAATCACAGATGAATCGAATCATTAAAACTCTGTGATGAATTAAAGATAAATGTTTAATACTTTCAAAGAGTGAGACTCTTACTGGTGTTCACAGGTGGCAGGGATTTAAAAAGAGATGACAGGAAGAAATTCAGCTTTTAGTTCAGATTTCCGGATCACATCATCTCCATATTCTCGGCCATCATGCGCTGCTATGCCTTCTCACGTTTCAAACCGCTGCACGCACCGACAGCTGAGACCGGAAACATGCAGTTTAAAAATCTGATATTCCCAAGGAACATATGCTGGAAGCATGTGACATTGTGTGTGTGGTATTTATGGAGGAAATGCAAAAACAAGAAAGCAAGTGGGAGAAATTGGACTGAATTAGATTAATATTGTTTTAAAATATTCTTTTAGAACTCATGAAGGAAACTGAAAGCATCTAGAGCAGAGAACATCTGATCAATGTACATGAATCCACCAAAACTAATGTCTGAATTCTTTTTTTTTTTTGGCTCCATCTCAGTTCAAAGCTCACAGCTTGACTTGTAGGACACAGTCAAACTGGCTCTTCCGAGTGAAACATAACCCCTCCCTGTGGAACAGACCGGGCCTCATACGCTATGATATACCGTCAACACACTTCCAGCAAATCTGGGAAGCTCCCGGGTTCACAGGAATACATTTCCGGTGATGGAGCAAGAACAGAACTTGTGACTCCGAGAGCTCACAGAATGCCTGTCCTTTAATAGAAGAATACAGCCTTAAATGCTCTCCTTTGTTTTCCAACATCTAGTCTCCAAAGAGTTGAAAGCCCTTGTTGAACAAGCTCCAGGTTCCATGTAACTACAGGCTTTTGAAACAGTGATACCAATCATCTTTGTGCAGTATGTATGATTACAAACACAAATCACTGCTAAACCCCAGAGAGCATGGCAGCCAACAAAAAGGTGAACAGCAGGTGCTCCGAATAAAACCAAAAAAGAATTAACTCACACATCTGTAGCAAAAGGCCTGGGTAAATGATTCAGAGTAATGCGTTCTAGTTGCCAACCAGTCAACCAGTAACTATATGAGAACTGCAATATAGCTAAATACTGTACATGTCTAAAATTGAACTGTAACAATGTGCATGAAAATACATACACTGAAGAAAACTTTTTATATTTTTCCCTCCAGAACTTTATGGCAGCACATTTGATGTTTATCTGCTTACCCCCAGGGCATCCAAGATGTAGGTGACTTTGTTTCTTCAAATGATGATTTTTAACTCCAACCGTTGCAGTCTGTCAGTCGTATAATGCATGGCAATGGTAACAAAATCTTTAAATATTACATTTTGTATTTCTGCCTTTAGAGCACTATGTGCATCTGTCTTGAGCGAATCGATGGCTTTGGTCTGTGTATGAATTTGGTGTGTGTAAACAATGAGTGACGTATACGCGCGAGAGATCACTTCCGGCGCTTGCGTAAACTACACCAGAGCGCGTACACACCTCACACACCGGATGCCGTGCATGTGCTCAAGGCAGTTGGACATAGGAGTGTATTAGAGGTAAAAAATGATATAAATACTGTTTGGTTTCTTGCACAAACTGATCATTTCGTGTCTTAGGACATCAATGTATCGTCACGAGCCGCAGGGTTTAATTTGGATTAGTCTGTGCATGTTTTTTTTACTCTCATAGACTTTGTTACCATTGCCATGCATTATACGACTAACAGACTGAAACGGTTAGAGTTAAAAATCGTCATTTGTGTTCTACTGAAGAAAAAGTGACCTACATCTTGGATGCCCTGGGGGTATGCAGATGAACATCAAATTTCCATTTTTGGGTGAACTATACATTTAAGCATTGGCAGTATGTAAAAACTGCCAGTGAGCAAGAAGGAAATACATTTTTTATACAAATCAGGCGGTTTGTACCTAGTTGTTTCCTGTTCCTATAGTACTTACTTGGCCTAGACTACATTAGGAAGCACTTTACAGTCTTGTGGTACTTGCTGAAATGCTGTGGCAAGATTCTAATCAGCACAGTTATTCTGCAAAATTTATAAATCTAGATTAATTTCTGCTCAGTTCTGCCTCTCTTTCTTATCTCCAGGAAGATTTTCACTCAAAGGACTGAGACGTACAGCAAATGTTTCTGCAGCGAACCTGCTGTCGCCTGATTGGTGAACCCATTAAAGGGGTGAGCGACCAGAAGGCAAGGGAGAAAGAAAAGTTAATTTAAGCTTAAAATTGAACATGTCTCAGGCAGCGATTCTCAAAAGAGATCAGCATTAGTCTGAGAGCAAGAAAAGAAATTAAATCGTCTTTCCTCCATTCTCATTAATCATGGACATCACAGGCCATATTGTCTCAGCTTGCCCTGCAGTTTTAAATTTGACCTCCAGCCAAAGTTGCTGGAGCAAATTCCAGTGCTGTGCAATGCTAACGGCTGAAAGTTTACTGTACTACAACACTGAAATAAAGCAGGAGTTTAGCTCTCAGAGCTGTAAGCACTGTGGTCTGTGCATGTGATTAAAAGATATGATTCCTCAAACCAGCATGTCTGAAAATATATTTGCACATCAAAAGGAAATGTAAACCTTTTGAAGAAAAAATAAAACATCTCACTGTATGAATGCTAAACTTGAGACAAGTTTATCTTATACTACAGAAACCAGTTAAGTATTACAAACATGTGGCTGTTATTGAGATGGTTATGCTGTTTTTAAAGCAATAATAATAATAATAATAATAATAATAATAATAAAACATTAAAAAAACAGCAGTTTTGTACCACACACCACAAACAGTCTGGCTACACAAATTCAAGAGTGCACAATAATTCAGAAAGTACTATTTCCCAGAGTTTCTTATGACCTTAGACTTCTGTATTATTTATTAGATTTTTTTGACATTTCACATGTACCCCGGAGAAGACAAAATGCACAGCAAGAAACACAGGAAAACAGCTAGTTCACTGAGCACAACATAAGAAAACCAATATTCTTCCACTAGAGTCATTTCACAAAACTGGTGCCTTTTTAAATTTAAAAAGGAGATTTTTATGAAATTTTCTTTCCGACTTTGAAAAACGTCATAAAACATTAATGAGTTTCATTATATAACCTCAAACATTAAAAAAAAAAAAAAAATGCATGTATGCTTTAAAGCTATGACTAATATAATAACAAGGTTGACAGTTTTGCATTTAATTTATTCCTTTCTAGCCTTGTTCCCAAGGCCATGACACTGTAAGATGGTCAGTAGAAGAGAATTATTGTTGAAATTTCTAAACATATGCTGTGGTCTACTGTGCAAACTCATAGGAGCAGAGTAGAGTATTTAAAATAATCCATTACTGACAAATCTAACAAAATATTAAGGTAAAATTATTTTAAAAAGACACATGTGCTTTATGTTTTCAGTTGAATTGTTAATAACAGGAGTCTGGATGATAACATTGCTGATAAATAATCTGGTTGGAAACACAAGGTTAGAGACCAGCCAAAACATGTATCCACAATGAAGAAAGTTTCTGGATTTTTGTTTGTGTAAAAGAAAATGTCTATTATAAGTTATAGTAAAAATTAGTGATAGCTTCTCATTGTTAAAGTCATTGTTTAGACATGGTTACGTGGGACACCCTTCTGTGGAATGACCCTCCAGTGTTACAAAACATCTCACCTGCGCTACTTCAAGCGGCGCGTCATGCTCGCGCTCCAAAAGAACATCGAGTAAAGACAGCCAACCATACCTGCAGAACCCTGCACACGTGTTTAGTGATCTACAACTATTTTAAAGTATCACATTTCTTTATGATTGCCGTTTTTTCTCATGAACTCCCCATGACAAACACGTGGACCTCTGCCACGGATAGAGTAACCCTGAGTAACCATTAAATCTGTTAATTTTAGTTCTGTGATTTCACCACCTCTCACCTCCGTCTCCAACTGCACCAGCTCCATTTTGGGCCATGGTTCTGCCAGTTGAGCAAGTGGCATTGTGTATGCTCCTTCTTATGTCTCTCAAGGACTCAAAATCGGACGGGGATTTCTCTCGAGCCCGTGTATTTCCTTGTGGAACTACCTGGTCTGTCCCTTTAGATCAGAAGCAAACGGGAGACTTTTCTCTCTCACAATCCGCACAGGACGCGCATAGTCACTCCGCGGAAAAATCGAAACAGTTATTCCTGTTTAAATGACGTTGACGGATTCTCCTCTCGGTCAGGTGATGAAGAGGAGTTGCACAGCCCCGTTCCTGGAAAGGAACAAATCTCTCCCAGTCAGTCACTAACAAACACACACACAGGTGGACTCGGGTTTAGGAGGAACGTGCGTCTGCGGCGATGAAACGCGTCCCCTCCGAGCAAATGAAACGAATTAAAAGATGTTATTGTAATACGATGGTTTCTCAACTGACACTCACTGTCGGTGTGCACGCAAGCACAGGAAAAGAGGAGCTGATGCTGTCAGTGTGTTCCGCTCTGAACCGAACCCACAGTAAAAGCGCATGAGCTTCTATCGATCATTGGTTTGAAGACAGTTCTCGGCCAGCCCCTTTCTCCTATACCCCTCCACTGACGCCCCTCTCTGGCCACAGACGGATACTGCAAGATCTCTGCTGTATGGTCACAGCCAGTTACACACAAACGTAAATTGCAACATTTAAAGAGTTAGTTCACCCAAAAATGAAAATTAGCCCATAAATTACTCAACTCAACTCTACTCAACTTTATTTCTAAAGCACTTTCAAAATAAACAATGGGCACCAAAGTGCTGTACATGAACAAAAAAGAAAAAACAAATACATACACCCCAAATACATAGAATTTACAACAGAAAAATAAATACGTTTTTAACGATTTTTTTAAGGACAGCGGAAGCTCATTCCATAGTCTAGGAGCTGCCACGGAAAAAGCTCTATCTCCTCTACACGTCAAGCTCGATCGAGAAACCGTCAGATACAGTTGATCCTTGGAGCCAGATACAGATACTCTGGTGCCAAGCCATGGAGAGATTTAAAAACATATAACACAAAACGATAATTTATAAGAAAATTAAAACATTTTCATTAGAACTAAATGGCAAACTTTATTGCAGTTATTTGTTCACATGACACATATTTGCAGCTTCAGACTTAACCATCAGTTGGGCACAAGCTAAGCCTGAGGAAACATTACACTAAAAACGTTGCATTCGACTGGACACAGGAAAGCAAATCATTGCATTGCATACCAAGCATGTTTTACTAAAATACTACCATAAGAAGTAGAGATCAATGTAACAGCGTATTCCCCAGTGCTGGCACAAGTAGCCTATCTCCTTTTCCATCATGCCATGATTGCTTTTTATGTCGTTAATTGTCTTGTAGGCTTGCCCATTTTGTGACAAGACAGCAATATGCCAATACCTCTTGACTCTTTATTCTCTCAAAGGGAGCAGAGAAGAGCAACTGTTGCTTCTAGCTGAGAGTGGTTACCACTGGCAACCACAGACGATCTGCTAGAGTGCCGGTGAATTTGTTGCCAGAGTAAAACAGAGTATGAATGGTCGTCTTTATGAGATTGTAGTGGGTGGATATGGAGTGTGCATGGTAGAGGACCATGTTTCATTGAGTCAAATGATGGCACAAAGCGCAAAATACTTTTAATGGCACTCAGATACACTAATGATAATGTAGGGCTATGTCAGGCTAAACTGTGACATTTTTAAAAGGCGTCAAGACTAAGGCCTTAATGATAGACATGCAAAATTCCTTAGTGTGGACATAAAGTCAATTATGTATGAATCTTTTTCACAAAAATAAATCATATGCATTATAAACACTCATTACCCTCTGTTGAGTATATGTGTGTGTGTTCAGCACTAGGCTGCAGCAGTACAAACAGCTATTATGTACACAGATATCAAATGCACATACTCAGCTGTACCATGGCTTCGATTCTCTTGCTCTTTACTGCTAGCTTGGCCTATTTCAGTAAGAACCTGGCAATCTGCCTGCCAGCCCGTCTCTACAATTACTATACTCAAAGTCTCTTTGAATCAAAAGCATACGCTAGAACAGCAAATACTCTGCTTTAGAGCAGTGTGAACACCATGACTTTCCGTGCAAGGTGACTCTCTACACTATTTAGTCTAGAGAGCTCGCAAGAGACTATTAATACAACAGTAGATATCCAAAGGTTAAAAAACCCCTGAAACCTGAAGACGTAATGCAAGATGTTGTACTTTTTATTTGGCTGGTTTGGTATTCCTTGTTCCATACCAAAGCAGTTTCCCGTGTTTTACAACGTCAAGGCTTTAAAAATTAATCTAGTTTGACCTTGAAAAGAATGCAGTGGAGAAAGGAAAGATTAAAATGCATTCTGAACATTATTGAAATACTACAGTAGATGCATACAGGCAGTAGGAGCTGAATGAATTCAGACTGAGCAATATTTTTATGTAACACCTATAAAATTATAAAATAGGGTACATTACATAACATTTATATAAAACATATATTTTCAATAGCAGAAAAAGTAATAAGAAGTGTGAGAGACTTTGTTTGAACCATGAACATTAAGAACATAATTTTTATTTATTTATTAGCGCTGTTGTTTGTTTTCCTTTTTTTTTATTACTAATGGCATTAGTGTGTAAGTGCTCAATAATGCCACCTAGAGGTCGGTGATATATCACACAGTGCAGATCTTTAGTAGTTTACAGAATTTAGCTATGCATCAGTGAGCCCGTTTGTCTGTTTGTATAGAGCTGTGCATGAAATCTAATGGCCGTTTGCCTGTTTTTCCTTCAGACTCCTTTGGTGGACCCTTTAACATAACTCATGTGTCATTTCTTCCCACAGTGCACAGACAGATGTGTTCAGACAGGAAGTCTTGTGTATATGTAATTGATGTTGATGCAAAGCCCTGCAAGAAATAATGGCCAGCCAGAACACTCTTGATGATTAACACTCTTGTTGACTGTTGTTTTTCGCTGCTCAAATAATCAAATTTGTTGCTCAGGAATTAATTGACTTATTAATTATCAAGATAAAAGCAATTTAAAATGCAGCTCAGCTTTTTAAACGTATGCAAGATGTCTAAACATGTCTTTATTTACTATGTTATTAGTTTATTTATTTTAATCTAATTTCATTTTTTATTAAGTTATAATTGAAGTGTATTTTAATCTTAATTTTTACTACCTTATTTTTGTAAGTATACACACATATAAGACTTAATTATAAACTCCAGTTTAGTTTAATTAAACTTGCTTAAACTAATTAAACAATATTTGTGTCAATGATTAAGCAAATACTTTAACACTATTTGCAGCAGGTATTTTACATGCCCACACTGCTGTTATATAGCATTTATTTGACCTAAAAAAAGACTGCCTAGGAATAACCTGCACTTCCTTTGTAAGTAATTGAGTGTGTACTTGGTGTTGTGAGAAAGAACTACATCATTTCATCCCCAATGACCTCAGGGAGTCCCTGTATGGATTACGCTCTAGCATCATGGGAAGATGACTCATACTTAACACATTACAGTGCAGACGTGCACATTACATTAAGACATGCCAAAATTAAAACCCCTCACCCAACATTCACACATACATACAAAAGCCTTTCATATGCTCACTATTATTTCTTGAATAACTACAACAATGTGCCTCCCTCCCAAACTCACACAGACTATTCAGCAGGATGTCCGCCCGCCTCCCACCCACACTACATCATACACACCCATACACGCATGTGAATCGTTGGAAAATCAGTAGGAGGTGTGTGTGGGTGTGAAACAAAGTATGCAGCAGACTGTAGGAGCCACAGAGCTGCTGTGGGCAGAATAATCACTGGACTGCATGAAATTCTGAATGGCATAATGCCAGTTGAACATGCACACTAACTCACACCACTTCATTCGAAAGAAATTCAGCATCTGGTGCTTATAGTATGTAAATAATCTGTATGCAATACCCAATATTTGCATTATATAGACAGTTCATTAGCTAGCATACTATTTTCCCAATGCAGTGGGTGTTTTGTTTGTTATAACAGGCAGTATACAGTACTAGCTTGCAACATATGGTATAAAGGTTAGGTTCAAACCCTGAAGATTTATGAGCAATAACCATTGTGTACATGAGCATTCCTTGTGTACTGAGGCACTCCTCAGACCGCTTTAGAGTGACTGTTCTTATAATAAAGAAAAGTGTAATTCAGTCAGATGACAAATTAGTACACAATGGATGTAGCAGGCAGGATACACTCATGCAGGCAGCATAAAATATGTAATAATATATAATATAGTTTTGCATGTTTTATGATGTGACTACATTTAGATTGGACTACCAGTAGGCCTATATTGCATACTGAACAATAGCGAAGAACAATTGCTACATGATATCACTGTTGCATTTTCATTTCGGTGAGCACTACCTAGTTATCATTTCTAAAATAGATCATTCCAAAAATGAAATACCTGTATTTGAACCTTGTTACATTTTCAAGGACTCACGATCAGATTAGTTTACCTAATGCTTCTCTCGTATTGACCAGAAAAAAGCAAATGTGTAGTCCAGTTCACTGAAAAAAATTACTCTTAAGAATCTTTTTTTTTTTTTTTTAAATGTATGTTGTAGCACACACAGAGCAGTGAACACACACCCTGAGCAGTGGGCAGCCATTTTTGCTGCAGCGCCTGGAAAGCAGTTTGGTTTTTGGTGCCTTGCTCAAGGGCACCTCAGTCATGGTATTGAAGGTGGGAGAGAGCGCTGTACATTCACTCCCCACACTGAAAATTCCTGCCGGTACGAGACTCGAACTTGCAACCTTTTAGGTTACAAGTCCAACTCTCTAACCATTAGGCCACGACTTCCCCAGGTGACTCATGAAAATGCATATATCAGTGGCACAATTTATTTATTTTATTTTTTACACTATTTATACACAGAAACTGACTTTGGCGTGCATACGATATGCATATGTTTGAAGTGCATATAATATGCATTTTGGTGTACATATAATACGCACCTACCCCACACCCCTAAACCTACCAACTGTATCACATGCACACCAAAGTCCATTTTTGTGTATAAATAGTTTGCCAAATAGAAACAGAAAACAAAAAATCATGCCAGTGAAACGCACATAAATGAGATCGGGTTATATTATGTTAGGCGAGTTTTGAGTTCATTCATCACTCTGGAAATGGAATGTCAAGTTGAGCACATTGCATTGTGGGATTCAGTGCATTGGGCTGGGGTTTTATGCTGCATATTTCAGCAAATGTAGTTGGTTAATATTTGCACATACTGTGCACAGTATAAAACTGCAAACCTTTATTCAAACCTGTAATGCCATTCTAAATATGTTAGCTAGAGGCAGAAAACGTAATGAGTTTCCTAAATACAAAATATCCTCCAATAATTTGAGCCATCTTGTGCATTAAACATATTTTGCATGCAAAACACACCATACAGTTGCTTTCAAATCTTATGCAAAACCAGAACTGGCAAAGCAGCCTACCTTACAGCCCATTTAAATCCATTAATGTAGATTAAAATGAAACAGCACAGTTTCTCGAAGAGTGGAGAATGTGCTTGATTTGCTGCAGATATGCATTTCTTGTGCCATCACAAAGTTCATCAGTGTTCTAGCTCTGTCTTTCTGCCAGGTGTGAATTAATTTGCTTCCATGCCAGCTATGAGGTCACAATTTTTCATGTTCAAAGATAAAAATTTGTTCTCTAAATGACTAATCTGCTGTTTAAAGCTCCTCATATGAGTGTCTACTGACATCACACAGACAGGCCGCTCCCACAATAGTTTGATTGACAGTGGCGTTTCAGAACAGACTGGACTGGCGTCTTACCTTAGACCCGCCCTGAGTGAGCTGACATCAGTCAGTCCGCCATTGTTTCACCACCAGAGCAGATGTAGACAAGAATGACTCCTAAGCAGTTGAGTTGCTCTGTTATTAGATGTAATAATGAACATAGCAGTTGTCATTTACTTCCAACATCTGAGCCACTGATGGAGCAGTGGATTACGTTTGTTTTTGAAGGGAATGCGCCCCCGATCTACCTAAATGTGTCTATGTTCGCGTGAATCATTCATGATCCAGCTTCACCAACAGAGGAAGTGAGCATAAGGTTTTTTAATGAATCTTTGCAAATTGCCTTTCCTAAGTTTCACGATGAATGTGGCTAAAGTAAACAGTCCCTCAGAGAGTGGCTAGGAGGAGGGGGCGGGGTAGGAGGAGCTGATTATTATTTTTTGGAGGATGATGCTAAAAGACTTGTTGTTATGAGAGGTGTTTTTTTGAGGAGGAAAGGGTGTTGTTTTTTTATTCTATCGTTGAATTTTAACCAAACTATGTAACAGACTTTTGATTAAGACTCTAAAGAATCATATCAACTTGTGGAAAATGGGCATCTGATGACCCCTTTAAATTGACAGTAATCAAAAGAGCCCATGGACATGTTATTGTTGACAGGATATCACATTAAGTAAGGCAAACACACACAAAAACTTTCTCAACGCTATTAAAAAATAGCATATAACACTAGTGTGGAGATCTGCAGAATAAGTAGTTACAGAATGAAAAAAAGCAAACAGCCATGAAGAAGTTTATGTATTTCATTGAGTATCGTAGTTACATTTTCACAAAATAATGCTAAAAACATTCGTAAGAACACTAGACAAAGTCATCATCTATATAGCAATGGTTATTAATGAAAACTATAACAGTAATACTATTATTAACAGTATAATATAGTTTTATTACTGTAATGGGGTTATGTATTGTTCAATGAATAATAAACAACTGATAAAATACACCCCTACAGTAATGGTGCAATATGATATAATTTAACAATGCTCATTTCTCCAAAACAGAGAAAACACCTTTCACAAACATCTACATGTCTGTGTCTTTTAAAGTGTTTTGTGTATATAATGAGTAGTATGTGGGGTTATTAGCCTATAGCACAATTCTTAACCCCACCCCAGACCAGACCTCACTAATTTTCAAACCTTGGCTATGCCCACGCTTGATTCTGCGTTGTATAATTAGTCTTTTCTTAGCAGCCAATTTGAGAAAAATATCCAGCAAACACTAATTATGAAAAACACAGATTGGATCAGGTCCTGTTAGAAGTCAACATCTAAATAAAAGTGTGCATCAATAACGTTGTTTACTTAAGAGAAGCAGAGTCATAAAGCAAAATGACTTAATGCAAATATATTTGAATCTGTAAATAGTATAGTTGCTTTATACTTAAGAATGGTTCTTTTATACATAAGAAAAATCTGAGATTTGGCAAGTATACTGGCAAAACAGTGATTCTCATTTCTCATTCATTTCTCAAGAACCGGATATGCTCAGACATGCAAAAGATTGAATGGTATTTGGCTATTTCCTTGCATTTTAAGAGGGAGGAAGAAAGCCTCAGGGTCTCAGGTCTAGATTTATGCTTAAATTAAACTGAGATCTGAGAACCAATACACAGTTTGAAATTAGGCCAAGGGTCAATTTCTAATGAATGTGGTACTAAATAAATGTTTCATTAAATTAAAACATTATATCAGCCAAATTCTTTCTCTGAAAAAAGCAAGTGTATCTACATAGCACTGTTCACAAACAATAAACACTGCTTTCAAATCAGCTTAGCAGAAAATCATGATGTTGATGTTGATAGCTGTATCAATACATCCGTTTTTTTTTGCTACTAGGCTATATAAAAGCGACAGCAAAGTGCAACCTTTTCGAACACTGTGTTGCTCACGAATCTTTAGTAGAGTCCTGTTGAGAACAAAGGATTTTGAATAATAAAATCCACGTCAGGTCATCTCTGAGCACAGTGCCGCCATAACTCAGTAAAACTATTATCTAAGAGTTCAAGAGCTTCAAGGATACATTTCATAAGGCCACTCAATGCCTGCCCGCGTCTATCCGCGACAATAGAATGCAAATCAAATCATACACTTGCTTTGCTTTTGAAGCGGCTGCTCTTTTATCATCTACTCCATATCCATTCTGAATCATATGGTTTCTGCGATGTTGCCTTATTACACAAGCATCTAAAACTACAGAGAGAGACGCACTCTGTTTACAATAGCCTATGTTGGATCTGTATGGAAGGAATGAATTACAGAGTGAAGCCAAGACTGTATGGTGTTTTTGAGACCTGTTTCATCAGGTTTGAACAGATAATGTTTTTTTAATTTTTTTTTTTTTTATGTTTTTGCGTTTACACACATCACCTAAACAATGCATCAATCACACATACAGTAGGAGGCGCTAGATTGCAGTACACTGCACTGCTGAAAAAAAAATTAAATAATTGCTGGTCTCCCATAATCCCAAAATGTAAACCCCATCTGAAACTAGACCCGACTGGGAGACCAGATAAAACCAGCAGGCCATTTAAAGTTGGATTATATACTGGATTACTGAGATTATTCATAATTAAGACAATTAAGGGCTGTTAAGATATCATGTTCATATATGAATATATATATATATATATATAAATTCGTTAATGTACATATTTATAATTAGGCCTATATGTCGATACCAGCATCAAGTGCACTTGCTTTTTTTAAGACTAGAATGCAAATGAAGCTGATTTGGTCAAAAGTCTTGGAATGTTTTTCCTCTAACAATGGTCTAACTGTAAACTATATTAATTCATTACATAGCCTACCATTTCTCCCAGCTAAGCTGTAGGCATATTTACATTTTTTTATAGGCTAGGCCTACTTAAAATTCCTCTGTTGGTCAATAAGACATAGCCTAATAATGTAACATAACAATGTAAATAATAACATTGTTAAATTATTGTTTCTTGTTGATCAGCATGATATCACGATTGTTATACGTTCATTAATTTGTAAGAAAATACCCAGTTGTAACAGTGAAATACGTGTAGCCTACAATACAATTTAGCTGGGGAAAATGGGATCTAATGGGTTAAAATAGTTTCCCACACTTTACTAACACCAGAAAGGACTACAATATAAGGCGAACGAAGACCCTAAAGAGTTAAATAAGTTGATCAAAACACTTGAGGTTTGCAGGGTGGGAGTCAGGCAAACAGAGAAAACAGAATCGGTCTCGGGACACTGTGAACGAGTTTCATGAACCCCTCCCAGCAAACCGAGACAGGCGCAGTGCACGCGGACACCAGCGCCGCACACCATTGGCTGAGAGCGCGGCTTTACCTGTAGGAAGGTGTGCCAAGCAGACAGCAGGATGAACTTTTCTTTACTCTGATCCACTTCAGGGATTTGAATTTATGCTCCTAAAATCATGGAGCCCGTAACGTCTTGGAGCAACGAGAGAGTCACCGAGTGGCTCAAAGGTAACGGGCTGTGTTTATGTTTGTGTGTCTCTGATTTTTGCGACTGACAGGTGACTATATGTCAATCGATAGAGAGATATGACCGAATTAAACGGGAACAACACAAATCCCTAAGGAACGGAAGGTGTCGTGGAATGAGGAAGCGCCTTTTTGTTTGTTGATAAACTCTCGCGCGAAATTGACTCATAGCTGGTGAATACAAAAGCGATGTAACTCAACAAACTGCATTGTATTGATACATCTTGCCTCATATGCAAAGCGATAAAATATGCTGCTGTCATTCACTGTGCGAGTCTAGACTGGCCCACATCGCTCACTACATGCGCATGTCTCTATTCCTCTCGCTCATTTCTGATCCATGTTCTGTGTTTTGATTTTAACCCTCGTACAGTGTTATTTGTTTTATAGGCCTATTTTACAATAGTGTTTGTGTCGCTTTGTGGGCTATTTAAACTGTAGTTACATTAGTACTGTAGTATTACATAATATTACTAGTGGTTATTTTGTGTGTTGCTTTTGAATTATGTATTAGCCTATGTTTTATACAGTACTTTTGTACTGATATATAATATAACTATAATATGTGAAGTGTAATATTTATTCTGTAAAGTACTTCTGTTCTTTTCACACTTTGTTTTTACTTTATATTTCTATTATGTTATCATCTTTACAGTGGCTTGATACTGTGAAGTAGGAGAATAGTTGTCTTTTTAGTCCAGTGAATATTTATCTTTTGATTTGTCTTCTAAAAGCCTTGAATACTGAAAGTTTTGAATGATATTGCTCAGAAAAAAAGATATAGTTCATAGAACACATGATGTTATGACAGTGTAGCCAACAGTGGGGCATGTTGTCAGCAAACTTTAAATGGTTTTGAAATACGAAACAATTTGTGAATTTAAGAGTGTTTTGAACAGGCTGTTTTTTTACATCAAGAGAGAAGTAGAGAAAACACATGTTTGTTTGTTTGGACTTAGTTTAAAATCTCATAGTGACTGAGATACAGCTCTTTTGGCATTCTAACAAGCCCTGGTGTCTTCTATTATGCATTTAAAGAACCTCCACCCAAAATATTTGTTTTTTAATCTGTATCTTAGATCTTCACCCTAATTTTGTAATTCAGCAGTTTCACACAGTGGGACAAAACAAAGGAATTCCATTTTCTTAAAGCTCCTTGCTTTTTTTATAAAATAAGTTTTGGTAACACATACAGTATTCACTATTAACTGAGTTTTCCCTCAGTAAACTCCTAATTTGCTGCATACTGATAGTAAGTAAAATATATGGTCTACATATGGTCATGTAGAATAAGGCATTAATATAGATACTAATAAGCAGCCAATATCTAGTAATATGCATGTTAATATGCAGCTCATTAATAGTGAATAGTGTTCCCTAATCTATAATGTTATTTAATTTCTTTCCTAAAACAGATATTAACAGGAATTTTCCTAGCCTTTGAGTTCAAAGAAACAATTAGATATTTCTAACACTTTATATATTTTAAAATACAAGCATAATGAACTCATAATGAAAATATTAGAACGTGCACTTTATGAATGTAGATTAATTATGTGTTTGTACTTTTACTCTGATTCTGTGAAAGCCCTGAACCTACTTTATTAGACTGTGACAGAAGCATAAAGCCCCTTATCTCACTTGTTTGGTTGTACAATGTTGGACATTGTTGTGTCTTGTGATCATTTAGGTTCTCAGTGTATGAGATCTCTAAAGGCTAAATAAAAACATCAAAGCAAAATGTGGTAAAAAACGTTATATTCCCTGCTATTAATTTATATGGTTTAATTAAACCAATTATAGTAAAATACTGTACATGTCTTATGAATCTAGATTAGAGAATAGTCTCCGACAGTTATGAAATCTTTCAGCTGTGGATAGTTGCGTAAAAATCTTACACAAAAGGAATTTTCTTCAGGGCACAAAATCTTTGTATTTTACCAGCTCAGAGAAATAAGCTTAAATGCTCAGTGTTCACTGCTTGAGTGTCACAGTATACAGTCGTTTACAGTAAGCATGTGCTGACGAGAATCCATCTAGTACCTTCAACTGGATTTTTTACCTTGTTCATTCCAAAATTAACAACAGAAACTTGTCACATAGGGGTTCTGAAGTGCTTTTTCCTAAAGTAAACACAGAGCAGGTGTGTGTTTTAACAGGACTTTCAACAACAGCTGGCTGCACAACTTCAGTGAGCATGACCCAGATGCCTCCTGGGCACCTTCTTGCCTGGGCCACTCATTTCCTTCCATTATAATGGATCTATGGAAATAGTTTTTGTGTATGTGTGGATTGATCAGTGGGTTGTATTTAAGCTCCTCATAAAGCTGTTTCCTTTCATTCATAATGTGTTGGTGTCTCTCTCCTTGTACTAACTACCTATTGACATAATTTTTTCTTTCTGTATTTTACTTGGGTCAAAGATGATTTTCATAATTAATTGCAATTTTCAAATGCATCCAAAGTTTAGGGTTGGTTAGTTTTTATTTTTATGGTTTTGAATGAAGTCACTTATGCTCACTAAGGCTGCTTTTATTTGCTGAAAAAAAAAACGCTGAAAAATATTAATAACGTGAATTATTATTGCAATTTAAAAGAACTGTTTTGTGCTGTCTGTTCTGTGATGGCAAAGCTGAATTGTCAGTAGCTGTTACTACAGTCTTCAGGGTCACAGAAATTATTAAAATATGCCGATTTTGTGTACAAGAGCTATTTCTTATTTTTATAAGTGTTGAAAACAACTGTGCTGCTTAGGGGCTGTTTACACTACAACGTTTTCAGCAAAAAACTGGAAACTTTTTATGCGTTTTGCCTGTTTGTTTACATGACATTTTTAAAACGGGTTTCAAAGTACAACTTTTTGAAAACGGCACCGTTACCGTTTCCGTGTAAACACCCAATAAGGGAATCTCTGAAAATGGTGACATCATGCGCGTGCATAGTACGTGTTAGGTATGTAGACATGCGCAGTATGTGTCAATTTTAAAGGCAAATGCAAACAAACATACACAACAATGGCGGATTACACTCTTAAAAATAAAGGTGCTTCACGATGCCAAAGAACCTTTTTGTCTAAATGGTTTCATAAAGAACCGTAAACATATGAATAAAAAACATAGATATCTATGGCGGATTTTTAAATATTTTAACGAGGTGGCTAATTCGTACGTCGATTTCATAATGGCTAGACCCCAGTAACGGTTAAGTTTTAGGGGCGGGGTTAGGTGTAGGTCATTCGTCAAATTCATACGAAGCAACTCGTAAAATAACATTTGGCAATAATCCTTTCGAGTGTGGTCGTACGAATTCGTACAAAGCCACCTCGTGTACTTGCCGTGTCGGGCGAAAACCTTTCTGTTTCACAAAAGGTTCTTTGTGGCGAAAAAAGGTTCTTCAGATTATAAAAAGGTAAGAAAGTGATGGTTCTCTAAAGAACCTTTAACTGAATGGTTCTTTTAACCAAAAATGGTTCTTCTATGGCTTCGCTGTGAAGAACCTTTTAAGCACCTATATTTTTAAGAGTGTACATGGTCCTGTTGTTGCTGTTTAAGAGTTTGCTAACGCTTCTTCAGCAAAGTGTGGATTTACTTTCACTAATATTACAACCAAAAGTGGAGACACATCATATACATCATATAATCGTCACTTCCCTACAGGCACTGTTTTCTAACAAGGTGACAGCAGCGCCAACTACTGGCCTGGCATACATAATACAGCATTGTTTATATGGATATGTGTAAACGCTAATCATTTTGAAAACGTTGTCATGTAAATGTGAAACTTTTTAAAAACGCAAGGGAAAAACGTTTCCGTTTTTGACTACATCATTGTTGTGTAAACGTAGCCTTAATATGTTTATAATATGTTTATAACTATGAACTTAATATGCTTATAGTTATTCTTTAATGAATATAAAGTTCAAAAGAGCAGTATTTATTGTACATAGAAAACCTTGTGATGATTTTTGAAGAATGTAATGCATCCAAAAGAGTCTGACCTCACACTTTTAATGGTGGTGTGTATATATAATAATATTTATATTATCATCATAATATTTTTGTAATAATATTATGATATTTTACATTCTTTTCCAGTAACATTTGGTACTGTGATGAACTTCAATTCTCACTTTAATTTGAACTGTTCATGAACTTAAATTTTTCTGTGCTGTTTACTCTGATTTAACTTTGTGTAATATATCTGTGCATTTTTCAGGTCTGGATGCTCCTCTACAGGAGTACTCGTTCTCTGAATGGCACCTCTCTGGCTCAGATCTGCTGCATCTTTCATCGACCAGACTGGAGAAACTTGGAGTGCATAAAATCGGGCATCAGGAGCTTATACTGGAGGCTGCGGAAAAACTCTGTGCTTTGGTAGGACCCTTGAGTGTGTGTGTGTATGTGTGTGTGTGTGCATTAATCTTTGAGAGGACAAAATATATAAAAATGCTCCCAGTAAAATAAATAATTCCAAGTAATACCAAGGGGCGTGTTCAGTGCTAAGTTTAGCCTATTTATTATTAGCGTCTATTTAGATTAGCACTTCTGAATGGAGTGTTACAAAGAGGATAAAGTTTGTATTTGAGTGTGTGATTTGTGAATTCAGGGTGTATTTGTATTATAATAATCTTTCTGTTATTTCATAATCTGATATTAAGTATTTCTGTAGGAGTTTTTGTTAGTGTTTGTGTTGCACATGCCTGTCTGCTACCCGTATTAGAGCCTCTGTTATAGAGGTGAGGAATGCTGAAAGACTAAAATCATTATTTATACACTTATAGCATGAGTCTGTGACTGAACTGCTCTGTATACCATCTCTCTGTCTGTGAGTTTCATTACATCTGTGAGAGTTGCTCACCCTGCTGATTTAAGCTGTATTCTCAGAGGCCTGTAACATTAAAACAACATTCCAGACAAATCTCAGGGAACATTCTTCCCCAGGTGTCTGGCCTATTTTTTGAAACTGTTTCCACTTCCATGGTTGTCTTCAGTCATCTTGGCTGTGCAATATCATGGATTTATAGTGTGCATTATGTGCAGTTTCAAGAAATAAATAGTACAGTCATTTCCCTTCATTTTCAGATCATAAATATGTTGATTGCTGGCTGGTAGACTGAAGCTTCCCCTGAGCTGACAGTGGATGTGCTCCATGTGCTGTAAATGTTTTGCCCGCTGAGAGGATTAATGTGGACCTGTTGGTGCCAGGACTCCCTGTGTGTGTCGTAACAGCACATTCAGGCTTAACTGCTCCTGCTTTGCTATAGAGAATACTTTTTTTTTTTTTATTTAGCAAACCTAAAATTTTCAAGGCGTGGACCAAAGGCAGATCAGGCTTTGGTGGGATATGAGGACATTAGTTATGCTGAGGTTGAATGTATGTTTGTATGTTGATAGGAAATATGCCACGACATTTCAGAGTTGGATGAAAGGTACATAGTAAGTGAAAAAGTGAGGTATAAATATTGCACATTTATCTTTTAAATGTAGGTTATTTGTCTTTTAAGTTATTTAGCACACAGAAGTCATCATAGTTGGGTAATCGTTTTCTGAGTTCATATTGTTAGCAACACCAAAAGAAAAAAAATCCATGATAGCAATAGCATTTCTGTGACTTTTCAAAAGAGGAAAAAATATCAAGAGGTTGATTATGTTAGTCAAAAGAGATAAATAGAATATTTCTGTAATTTAATGCCAAGATAGTATAAAGCAAAGTATAGTGTTATAGATGTACATGCAGTTTTTAAAAATTAAAATATAAAAAAAAACTTAAAAGCTAGATTTACAATATTAATAATTGTGGAAATGCATCATCATCACACTCTGTAAAAAAAAAAAGGGTCTATTTTTTTTCTATGTAAACACTAGATGGGTGTTTTACTGTTGCGCTCACAATTTTTGCCACATTTTTAGAGTGCCTTGTAAAATTAAAAGTAGATCAACTTTTAAACACATATCTGTGGCACCTAACATAT